>NW_027260915.1:85000-107500 GCF_045791955.1 Oncorhynchus clarkii lewisi
CATGAATCTTAGAATACATGGGTCTACTCTGGACTCAACTCATGACTCTTAGAATACATGGGTCTACTCTGGACTCAACTCATGACTTTTAGAATACATGGGTCTACTCTGGACTCAACTCATGACTCTTAGAATACATGGGTCTACTCTAGACTCAACCCATGACTCTTAGAATACATGGGTCTACTCTAGACTTAACTCATGACTTTTAGAATACATGGGTCGACTCTAGACTCAACCCATGACTCTTAGAATACATGGGTCTACTCTAGACTCAACTCATGACTCTTAGAGCTGTTTGCTCTTGAATTTCAGAATGAATTACATGGATTACAAAAATGTATTATTAAATAAGGAATTTGGATAAATGTAATTAGTGATCAAGTACAAAAAATATATTACTTTTAATTGTTTTTTTTACAGTTAAGTGAACATACTTAAATATATAAGATAAATCCCATCACTTCATGTCAATTATTTCCTGCAATTTACAGTCAACGGAAATAAAACAATCAAACAATCAAGCTATAATATTTTGTTTAGTCAAAAAAGTAATTAGATTAATTTATATTTAAGTGAAAAACCTTTTAATTATTGACAACACGAAATTGTTCTTAGCTTTTGCAAAGTTTTTTTTGTCACCCTGCATCGCTCAGGCTAAATGACTCACTCTCTGAATCATATGAAAGTTAATGTCTTCAGGCTAAATGACTCACTCTCTGAATCAAATGAAAGCTAATGTCTTCAGGCTAAATGACTCATTCTCTGAATCAAATGAAAGCTAATGTCATCAGGCTAAATGACTCACTCTCTGAATCAAATGAAAGCTAATGTCATCAGGCTAAATGACTCACTCTCTGAATCAAATGAAAGCTAAATTCATCAGGCTAAATGACTCACTCTCTGAATCATATGAAAGTTAATGTCTTCAGGCTAAATGACTCACTCTCTGAATCAAATGAAAGCTAATGTCTTCAGGCTAAATGACTCACTCTCAGAATCAAATGAAAGCTAATGTCATCAGGCTAAATGACTCACTCTCTGAATCAAATGAAAGCTAATGTCATCAGGCTAAATGACTCACTCTCTGAATCAAATGAAAGCTAAATTCATCAGGCTAAATGACTCACTCTCTGAATCAAATGAAAGCTAATGTCATCAGGCTAAATGACTCCCTCTCTGAATCATACTGTGTGAAAGCTACTCATCACCTCACCCTTTCTCTTCAGTCAGCACATCCCAGCGTGCTGCCTGGCCAGACTGGGGTTGGTTGTCAACAATAGCAAGTGAGATGAATTGATTTTGTGTTAGCTGTGTTGCAAAATGAACTCCATATAAATTGCCTTTGCTTTCTCATCTTCCTTCATGGCTGACGATTCAGTTTATCGAATCGACATTAAATGAGCTCTCCTTGAATTATATCTGCCAATTATGGAGCATTCAGAAACCATTCATCAGGGTCGATACAATTCTCCCTGTTTTTATTTGTATTTTTCTGAGGCAAAATCACGTTACATAATCATAATGGTATACTTCAACAAAACAGATTCTTAAATTAATCCCTCAGTGTTGAATCCACACTTCAGAGATGCCAACTTGGAACTCGAATATCTCTAGAACAGAACGTGGGATCTGATCTTCTCTGTTTGTTTCCATTTTCTCTCTCTGATGTAGCCAATCAGCATTCTAATACACCTCGCAAAATCACTTTAAAAAAATATATATATATTTTTAATTTAACCTTTATTTTTACAGGTTTTTCTCATTGAGAAAACATCTATTTTCCAAGAGAGACCTGGTCCAATAGCAGCAGGGGTGGAAAGCAGTTTCAGACAAAACATCTCACATTCACTAACACAACAATAAACACAGCTATAGACACACATACAGTACAACAATTATATATTACGTAAAAAAACAAACACGAAAGTCTTGACTAAAAAACAGCTGTCCTAAAGACAATTCCACTCGTCCGTGACATTGACATCGATCAAGTGTTTAAACTCCACCAACGAGACTCGATCATTAAAAATAAAACGTTCAGGAGAGAATTCCAGGACGACGGGAGCTGAGTCACTAAAACTATTTCTACCATGACCTGTTCTAATTCCTGGTTCTGTTAGAAGCAAATGAGAACGGGACCATAATTGATACTTACTTAGAGACCTGATTAAAAAAAAAGTTTGTTTAAAGAACAGAGATAACTTAGTATGATGTCTGTTAGAAAACGGTTATAACCCTGATGTAACACTTCCTGGATAGCGGACTGATGGTCAGTAAACCCACTATAATTACCGTTATACGTGGTCGGTGGTAAACAACTACAGAGATATTTAAACAATAAGGCACTAGGAGGTGTGGTTCACTGGCCTAAACACCACGGCTAAGGGCTGTTCTTTAGGCCCGACACAACGCGGAGTGCCTGGATACAGCCCTTATCCATGGTATATTTTGCCGTATACCGAGATCCCCCCCGAGGTGCCTTATTATTATTATAAACTGGTTATCAACGTAGTTAGAGCAGCAAAAATGAAAACTGTTTCGTCATATCCGTGATATACGGTCTGATATACCACTGCTGTCAGCCAATCAGCATTCAGGGTTCGAACCACCCAGCTTCTAAACCTGATTTTAACACTGCCTGTATAGCAGAGTGATGATCAGCTAAACCCTGAGTCTATAAGCCCCTTCATGAACCTTGGTGAAAACCATAACATGTAGTTTGTGTACTAAATGCTGTCTGCTAAAGTACTAGCTCAGACATAACATGTTGTTTGTGTACTAAATGCTGTGTACTAAAGTACTAGCCCAGGCATAACATGTAGTGTGTGTGCTAAATGCTGTCTGTTGAGTACTAGCTCAGGCATAACATGTTGTTTGTGTACTAAATGCTGTCTGTAGAGTACTAGCTCAGACATAACATGTTGTTTGTGTGCTAAATGCTGTCTGTTGAGTACTAGCCCAGGCATAACATGTAGTTTGTGTACTAAATGCTGTCTGTAGAGTACTAGCTCAGACATAACATGCTGCAACAGTGGATGTAACAGCATGATATTCCACGCAAACAGAGCAACAGACCTGCGGTAAACAGCTTATCCTCTTGTTTTTGTAGAGAATCACAAGTGGCCGTCCGTTAATGGGCTGGAATGGTCGTGTTTTTCTGAGTCCTAATCAGCCAATAATGGGATTTGTAAAAGCCTGTGAATGTGTTCCCCATTAATCATGGATGGCTGTGGATGTCAGGATTACGTGGGACGTGTCACTCTCTCCCTGCGTCCTAAATCACACCCTATTTTCTCTGTAAATCACTTATTTTCAAACCAGAGCCCTATAGATATTACTATTGGGCCCTGGTCTAAAGTAGTGCACTATATAGGGAATAGGGTTCCGTTTGGGAATGTGTCACTCCTGTAGCAGACTGACTAGGAAGCCATGGTCGCTCCCCTCGGTCCCTGGCCACCCGGAAGCCATTTTGGCTCTTCTAAATTCATTTGCCAGCTGTACGGAGAGGATTCGCTGCCAGTTTCCCCTCACACAGCTTTTTTTTTGTCGATATGTGACAGACAATTCAATGTTTTTGTTTGTCGTGTTTCGGTTCAAGGCCGCGGCGTCTGGTTTCTGTCTCCAAGGGGTTAGGATTTACAGGGGTTTGTGTGTTGAGGGTCAGTTGAACGAATTGTTCATAATGATATCTCTATGGTTTCTAGCTATTGTGTTCGTGTTATGTAGGGTGTCTGCCCACTCTGCCCAGATTGGCTGAAAACGAGCTTTGGGTGATGAAAATATCACTTCCTTATGTTATGGAATACATTTTACCCAGACAAATATGATTCGTCATATTCTGAATCGTTTAGTGAATCGTTTAGTGAATCGTTTAGTGAATCGTTTAGTGAATCGTTCAGTGAATCGTTCTCTAACATTATAACTGTATATCCCAAAAAAGACAGATTTCTTAAACCTATTACGATCCGATAATAATCACCGAGCTCTGTTGACAGAGCGCTGCAGGTTTCAACCTTGACGACTTTTTAATGATTTTACATTTTGTGGGTGTCGTCTTCAAAGTTGTTTCCCGAGGGTCACAGAGGGTTTAAATTAGCAGGACACGAACTGAATTAAAATGTAAAAAGGCTTTGAAAACTTTGCTCCTTTGACATTTCACAGAGATACACTTGATTTGTTTTAATAGAAATCTCAGAAAAAATAACAGGAATGTTGCATTAATATAAAAAGTGTATTCATTTAAAACGTGTAATTATTAATTTAAAACGTGTAATTATTAATATAAAAAGTGTAATTATTAATTTAAAAAGTGTAATTATTAATTTAAAACGTGTAATTATTAATTTAAAAAGTGTAATTATTAATATAAAAAGTGTAATTATTAATTTAAAAAGTGTAATTATTAATTTAAAACGTGTAATTATTAATTTAAAACCTGTAATTATTAATATAAAAAGTGTAATTATTAATTTAAAACGTGTAATTATTAATTTAAAACGTGTAATTATTAATATAAAAGGTGTAATTATTAATTTAAAAAGTGTAATTATTAATTTAAAACGTGTAATTATTAATTTAAAACGTGTAATTATTAATATAAAAGGTGTAATTATTAACATAAAAAGTGTAATTATTAATTTAAAACGTGTAATTATTAATTTAAAACGTGTAATTATTAATTTAAAAAGTGTAATTATTAATTTAAAACGTGTAATTATTAATTTAAAACGTGTAATTATTAATTTAAAACGTGTAATTATTAATATAAAAGGTGTAATTATTAACATAAAAAGTGTAATTATTAATTTAAAACGTGTAATTATTAATTTAAAAAGTGTAATTATTAATTTAAAAAGTGTAATTATTAATTTAAAACGTGTAATTATTAATTTAAAACGTGTAATTATTAATATAAAAGGTGTAATTATTAATATAAAAGGTGTAATTATTAATATAAAACGTGTAATTATTAATATAAAAGGTGTAATTATTAATTTAAAACGTGTAATTATTAATTTAAAACGTGTAATTATTAATTTAAAAAGTGTAATTATTAATTTAAAAAGTGTAATTATTAATTTAAAACGTGTAATTATTAATATAAAAGGTGTAATTATTAACATAAAAAGTGTAATTATTAATTTAAAACGTGTAATTATTAATTTAAAACGTGTAATTATTAATATAAAAGGTGTAATTATTAACATAAAAAGTGTAATTATTAATTTAAAACGTGTAATTATTAATTTAAAAAGTGTAATTATTAATTTAAAAAGTGTAATTATTAATTTAAAACGTGTAATTATTAATTTAAAACGTGTAATTATTAATATAAAAGGTGTAATTATTAATATAAAAGGTGTAATTATTAATATAAAACGTGTAATTATTAATATAAAAGGTGTAATTATTAATTTAAAAAGTGTAATTATTAATTTAAAACGTGTAATTATTAATTTAAAAAGTGTAATTATTAATTTAAAAAGTGTAATTATTAATTTAAAAAGTGTAATTATTAATTTAAAACGTGTAATTATTAATTTAAAACGTGTAATTATTAATTTAAAACGTGTAATTATTAATATAAAAGGTGTAATTATTAATATAAAAAGTGGACACTAAAATATGAAATGACTTACATGTAAAGTCTCAAAATTGATATACCTTGGTTTTGAGTGTCTTTCTTCACCCCTCCTGATTGACCCCTTCCCCCTCCTGATTGACCCCTTCCCCCTCCTGATTGACCCCTTCCCCCTCCTGATTGACCCCTTTCCTTCCCCCTACTGATTGACCCCTTCCCCTTCCTGATTGACCCCTTCCCCCTCCTGATTGACCCCTTTCCTTCCCCCTCCTGATTGACCCCTTCCCCCTCCTGATTGACCCCTTCCCCCTCCTGATTGACCCCTTTCCTTCCCCTCCTGATTGACCCCTTCCCCCTCCTGATTGACCCCTTCCCCCTCCTGATTCACCCCTTTCCCCTCCTGATTGACCCCTTACTCCTCCTGATTGACCCTTTTCCTTACCCCTCCTGATTGACCCCTTTTCCCTCCTGATTGACCCCTTCCCCCTCCTGATTGACCCCTTCCCCCTCCTGATTGACCCCTTCCCCCTCCTGATTGACCCCTTTCCTTCCCCCTGCAGGTTTGACTGAGGCTGAATATAAATCAGGCATCAGAAGCGCTGCTGAACTCTACGTCTGTGTGGTCTGTTCTCGCCTAAATGGGTCTAAAATGAGTTTGATTCATTTACTACTGGCTCGGCGTGACTCTCTTGACCAAACGCCTCCAACTTGATCACTTTATAAATATATTAAATATTAAAACCTTCACGGTTAAAGACAGCGCTGAAAATAGCAAGGAGAGAACATTTATATGGCAGAATGTTCCACATTACAAAGACAAATTTAGGGGCCGAGACTAATCGCGTCGGTGTAATTTGTAAGTTAAGGATCATCTATTTTCTCCAGCTCCTCCGTCTGCCTCAGATTCAAATATAGTTCTTTATGATAAATTCAATCAAATGGTACTTTGCAGTTAAACACTAGATATAATGCTTTGCATAAAAAATTAAACACCCCCCTGCCGCCGCCCCCCCCAAAAAATCATCATTTAGAAATTCAACCGATTGGCCAAATGTGTTTCCATAATTAAGTTTGAGCTTCTCATAGACTAATGTAGCAGAATGAGCCTCTATGAGAGCAGCCAGGTTCTATCTAGGAGGAGTTAAAGACCCCTTTGTGATGTCACCAGGTGATGTACAGAGCAGAGAGTGAAGCCAAGCAGTAGAGAAACAAGAGACTTGGACGGAAACAAGTTACAACTCTAAATGTGGTGTCTTACCAGACACAATGAAACTCTTTCACTCCATATAAAACCACCTTGTCTGTGTCCTAAAAATAGCACCCCCCAAACTCCCTGTATAGTGCACTACATGGCCCTGGTCTAAAGTAGTGCACTATGTAGGGGAATAGGGTGCCAGTCCTGGTCTAAAGTAGTGCACTATGTAGGGGAATAGGGTGCCAGTCCTGGTCTAAAGTAGTGCACTATGTAGGGGAATAAGGTGCCAGTCCTGGTCTAAAGTAGTGCACTATGTAGGGCAATAGGGTGTCATTTGAGATGCAGTCTTCTCTAACTAATATGAGAGGTATTGACAAGTTGACTGCACCGAGCTGTCTGTCTGAACTCCTGGCACACAGCTCGGACACCCACGCACATACCCCACAAGACATGCCACAAGAGGTCTCTTCACAGTCCTCGAGTCCAGAACAGACAATGGGAGGCACACAGTATTACATAGAGCCATCACTACATGAAACTCAATTCCACTTCAATTAACTGACACAAGCAGTAAAATAAGGTAAAAAAAAAAAAACAGATTAAAAAAAGACCTTGTGGAACAGCGGGGACTGTGAAGCAACACAAACACAGACACATACATACAGATACATGCACACACACACACGATAACACACACACTATACACACACATACACATGGATTTAGTACTGTAGATATGTGGTAGTGGTGGAGTAGGGGACTGAAGGCACACCGTGTATTGTGAAATCTGTGAACGTACTGTAATGTTTTTAAAATTGATTCAACTACCTTTAGTTTACTGGACTCCAGGAAGAGTAGCTTCTGCCTTGGCAGGAACTAGTGGGGATCCATAATAAACCCCAGGAAGAGGAGATGCTGCCTTGGCAGGAACTAATGGGGATCCATAATAAACCCCAGGAAGAGGAGCTGCTGCCTTGGCAGGAACTAATGGGGATCCATAATAAACCCCAGGAAGAGGAGCTGCTGCCTTGGCAGGAACTAATGGGGATCCATAATAAACCCCAGGAAGAGTAGATAATGCCTTGACAGGAACTAATGGGGATCCATAAACAACCCCAGGAAGAGTAGCTGCTGCCTTGGCAGGAACTAATGGGGATCCTTAATAAACCCCAGGAAGAGTAGATAATGCCTTGGCAGGAACTAATGGGGAACCATAATAAACCCCAGGAAGAGTAGCTGCTGCCTTGACAGGAACTAATGGGGATCCATAATAAACCCCAGGAAGAGTAGATAATGCCTTGGCAGGAACTAATGGGGATCCAGAATAAACCCCAGGAAGAGTAGCTGCTGCCTTGACAGGAACTAATGGGGATCCATAATAAACCCCAGGAAGAGTAGCTGCTGCCTTGGTAGGAACTAATGGGGATCCATAATAAACCCCAGGAATAGTAGCTGCTGCCTTGGCAGGAACTAATGGGGAACCATAATAAACCCCAGGAAGAGTAGCTGCTGCCTTGGCAGGAACTAATGGGGATCCATAATAAACCCCAGGAAGAGTAGCTGCTGCCTTGGCAGGAACTAATGGGGATCCATAATAAACCCCAGGAAGAGGAGCTGCTGCCTTGACAGGAACTAATGGGGATCCATAATAAACCCCAGGAAGAGTAGCTGCTGCCTTGGCAGGAACTAATGGGGATCCATAATAAACCCCAGGAAGAGTAGCTTCTGCCTTGGCAGGAACTAATGGGGATCCATAATAAACCCCAGGAAGAGTAGCTGCTGCCTTGACAGGAACTAATGGGGATCCATAATAAACCCCAGGAAGAGTAGCTGCTGCCTTGGTAGGAACTAATGGGGATCCATAATAAACCCCAGGAATAGTAGCTGCTGCCTTGGCAGGAACTAATGGGGAACCATAATAAACCCCAGGAAGAGTAGCTGCTGCCTTGGCAGGAACTAATGGGGATCCATAATAAACCCCAGGAAGAGTAGCTGCTGCCTTGGCAGGAACTAATGGGGATCCATAATAAACCCCAGGAAGAGGAGCTGCTGCCTTGACAGGAACTAATGGGGATCCATAATAAACCCCAGGAAGAGGAGCTGCTGTCTTGGCAGGAACTAATGGGGATCCATAATAAACCCCAGGAAGAGTAGCTGCTGCCTTGACAGGAACTAATGGGGATCCATAATAAACCCCAGGAAGAGTAGCTGCTGCCTTGGTAGGAACTAATGGGGATCCATAATAAACCCCAGGAATAGTAGCTGCTGCCTTGGCAGGAACTAATGGGGAACCATAATAAACCCCAGGAAGAGTAGCTGCTGCCTTGGCAGGAACTAATGGGGATCCATAATAAACCCCAGGAAGAGTAGCTGCTGCCTTGGCAGGAACTAATGGGGATCCATAATAAACCCCAGGAAGAGGAGCTGCTGCCTTGACAGGAACTAATGGGGATCCATAATAAACCCCAGGAAGAGGAGCTGCTGACTTGACAGGAACTAATGGGGATCCATAATAAACCCCAGGAAGAGTAGCTGCTGCCTTGGTAGGAACTAATGGGGATCCATAATAAACCCCAGGAAGAGTAGCTGCTGCCTTGGCAGGAACTAATGGGGATCCATAATAAACCCCAGGAAGAGTAGCTGCTGCCTTGGTAGGAACTAATGGGGATCCATAATAAACCCCAGGAAGAGTAGCTGCTGCCTTGGCAGGAACTAATGGGGATCCATAATAAACCCCAGGAAGAGTAGCTGCTGCCTTGGCAGGAACTAATGGGGATCCATAATAAACCCCAGGAAGAGTAGCTGCTGCCTTGGCAGGAACTAATGGGGATCCATAATAAACCCCAGGAAGAGTAGCTGCTGCCTTGGTAGGAACTAATGGGGATCCATAATAAACCCCAGGAAGAGTAGCTGCTGCCTTGGCAGGAACTAATGGGGATCCATAATAAACCCCAGGAAGAGTAGCTGCTGCCTTGGCAGGAACTAATGGGGATCCATAATAAACCCCAGGAAGAGTAGCTGCTGCCTTGGCAGGAACTAATGGGGAACCATAATAAACCCCAGGAAGAGTAGCTGCTGCCTTGGCAGGAACTAATGGGGATCCATAATAAACCCCAGGAAGAGTAGCTGCTGCCTTGGCAGGAACTAATGGGGATCCATAATAAACCCCAGGAAGAGTAGCTGCTGCCTTGGCAGGAACTAATGGGGATCCATAATAAACCCTAGGAAGAGTAGCTGCTGCCTTGGCAGGAACTAATGGGGATCCATAATAAACCCTAGGAAGAGTAGCTGCTGCCTTGGCAGGAACTAATGGGGATCCATAATAAACCCTAGGAAGAGTAGCTGCTGCCTTGGCAGGAACTAATGGGGATCCATAATAAACCCCAGGAAGAGTAGCTGCTGCCTTGGCAGGAACTAATGGGGATCCATAATAAACCCCAGGAAGAGTAGCTGCTGCCTTGGCAGGAACTAATGGGGATCCATAATAAACCCCAGGAAGAGTAGCTGCTGCCTTGGCAGGAACTAATGGGGATCCATAATAAACCCCAGGAAGAGTAGCTGCTGCCTTGGCAGGAACTAATGGGGATCCATAATAAAACCCAGGAAGAGTAGATAATGCCTTGGCAGGAACTAATGGGGATCCATAATAAACCCCAGGAAGAGTAGATAATGCCTTGGCAGGAACTAATGGGGATCCATAATAAACCCCAGGAAGAGTAGCTGCAAAATAAAAGTGACTCTATTCCGCAGCATCAAAGATTATCTGTGGAGAAATATTCAGTCACATAAAGAGAGCACAATGACAAAAGCATGAACTACTATAGTTTCAGTATAATGCACAGGATATACGGGTCAAATTTGCATATCTCAATGAAAAGTGAACAACATGGACATGATTATGGCATTGAAGAGAAGGTCTTTAGTTCCCTGAACATAAGCTCCTTAGAAACTTATGCAAATGTCCCGCTGGATGTGCAGGGGAAAGTGACAAAGTTACTGTTTCATTTTTTTTCTTCCATGGTTCATGGAAATCTTTTAGGGCTCAATAATCTCTCCATATATAAAAAAAAAAGACAACTTAGATTAAATTATTGTATTCTTTCTGATACTCACACTACAGCCCGGAAAATGTGGAAATTAAAATAGCTTATCTGAGGAGGGGGGGGGGGGGGTTGAACAGCACTTCGACGGTGCTATTTCCCTTCCGAAGGCCCTGAGTAAGTTACCTCAATATTAACATGAGAATATGCGAACAATAATGAAGTAAGTTGAAGTGTGGCTGGAAAAATACGATAATATTAATTATAAGAACATAATTTTTAAAGGAGCTTATTTTCAAAACAGACATTTTTTTTTTCATTTTACTCGCTGAAACATTTGGACGAGTCATTTCTTTATTTCAGGATAAAAGTTTATATTTTTTGAGACTCAGTGTCCATCCATGGAACAACAACAGGCAACAGACTTTACACAACATTGTAAAGAACTGCCAGCCAATCAGCTTCAGTCTGAATCCAACAAATAAATAGGCATTAGTGATTAATAACCGATATGGCACCCTATTCCCTATGTAGTGCACTACTTTTGACCAGAGCCTATGGCAGCCTATTCCCTATGTAGTGCACTACTTAGACCAGAGCCCTATAGAACCCTATCCCCTATGTAGTGCACTACTTTAGACCAGAGCACTATAGAACCCTATTCCCTATATAGTGCACTACTTTAGACCAGAGCCCTATGGGACCCTATTCCTTATGTAGTGCACTACTTTAGACCAGAGCCCTATGGAACCCTATTCCCTATGCTGTGCACTACTTTTGACCCGGGCCCATAGACCTATAATCAAACATAAGTGCACTATATATAAAATAGTGTGTCATTTGGTATTGGTTGAGCCAGGCTGGCTAGGGGTTGAGATCTGGCTAGGGGTTGAGATCTGGCTAGGGGTTGAGATCTGGCTAGGGGTTGAGATCTGGCTAGGGGTTGAGATCTGGCTAGGGGTTGAGATCTGGCTAGGGGTTGAGATCTGGCTAGGGGACCTCTGAAGAGTTTGAACAGACAGGAGACAGGGACAGTTCTGGACTGACATTAGAGAATGACCTGGCGTCTCTCTCTTAGGAGCAGGAGACATTGACAGTTCTGGATTGACATTAGAGAATGTTCTGATTTCTCTCTGATCGATACTTCTCCCAAAACAATCAAGGAGAGAATTGGATCCCAGGTGAGGTGTGTGTGTCTCCATGCATTCTAGAGAGAGAGAGACAGCGAGAGAGAGAGAGAGAGGGAGAGAGAGAGAGAGAGAGAGATAAACTACACACACACACTCCTGCTTGTGGAGACCTGGAGTGTGGCCAGCAGACCTGAACCCCCCCTGCTGCAGATCCCATTGCACCACAGATCCCATTGGGCGTCACTAATCTCCTCAGGAGTAAGGAACGAGAGCTGTCCAACTCTCTCTCTCTCTCTCTCTCTCTCTCTCTCTCCCTCTCTCCCTCTCTCCCTCTCTCTCTGTCTCTCTCCCCTTTCTTTCTCTCTCTCTCTTTCTTTCTTTCTCTCTCTCTCTGTCTCTCTCCCCTTTCTCTCTCTGTCTCTCTCCCCTTTCTCTCTGTCTCTCTCCCCTTTCTCTCTCTCTCTCTCTCTCTTTCTTTCTTTCTCTTTCTCTATCTCTCTCTCCCTCTCTCCCTCTCTCGCTCTCTCTCTCTCTCTCTCTCTCTCTCTCTCTCTCTCTCTCTCTCTCTCTCTCTCTCTCTCTCTCTCTCTCTCTCTCTCCCCTCTCTCTCTCTCTCTCTCTCTCTCTCTCTCTCTCTCTCTCTCTCTCTCTCTCTCTCTCTCTCTCTCTCTCTCTCTCTCTCTCTCTCTCTCTCTCTCTCTCTCTCTCTCTCTCTCTCTCTCTCTCCCTCTCTCTCTCTCTCTCTCTCTGTGCTGTGACCCCACCACTACATGACCTACTAACTAACACAAGGACTCACCGAGGGTACGAGATCGGACGATTGGTGGATGTGTGGTGGGGGGAGGGGTTGGGGGGGGGGCGTAAGGAAGAATCAAAGCGATTAACTGAAAGAAGATGAATTCCCCAAGATGATTTCCTTTCTTCAGTTCCATTTCTAAAAGCCTGTGACGGGAACATTCCAAGGGAAATCACGGTTCCCAAACCCACGATAAGATACTTGTCGATAAACGCTGTGACTTCTTTCTTTAAATACAAGGACAAATTCTCTGAAGGAGCGTATGGGAGCTTTGCATTAGCCATTAGGTTGATCAGTGAGAGTCAAGCTAATTAATTAACTATGTTGGATTTTAAACGCTTTCTTAATTGAAATTGTACTGAAAAAATGTGTGTTGGTGTGTTAAAATGTACTGTAGATGTATTTCAGTCACCGACTCCTCTGTGGAATATTGTATGACACCTCCATGGTGTGCTTGTCTGTTGAGAGTGTCCAAAACGGGAGCCTATTTCCCCCTAGAACCCTGGTCAAAATGGGAGCCTATTTCCCCCTAGAACCCTGGTCAAAACGGGACCCTATTTCCCCCTAGAGCCCTGGTCAAAACGGGAGCCTCTTTCCCCCTAGAGCCCTGGTGAAAATGAGAGCCTCTTTCCCCCTAGAGCCCTGGTCAAAATGGGAGCCTCTTTTCCCCTAGAGCCCTGTTCAAAATGGGAGCCTATTTCCCCCATAGGGCCCTGGTCAATAGTAGTGCACTACACAGGGAATAGGGATTTCCGTGTGGAACACACATTGTGTTCACTGTAAACACAAGGCTGCTGTGTGTGTGTGTGTGTGTGTGTGTGTGTGTGTGTGTGTGTGTGTGTGTGTGTGTGTGTGTGTGTGTGTGTGTGTGTGTGTGTGTGTGTGTGTGTGTGTGTGTGTGTGTGTGTGTGTGTCTACGTCCCTGCAGAAAAAAATAAATATCTGCGATATAAATGACAGAGATACAGTATATTACACCAGATAGATGAATGTGACTGAAGCTGGTAATTGTCGTCTGGTAGACGGGACGTAAGAAATTACACTGTGACTCTCCCCATCTCCCTCACTCACCATTGTGTGAACCTCGGAGAAGCACAGACAAAAATAAATGTAGATTCATATCGTGCTTGAATAAAAAGGAAATTGAAATGCTTGTGAATGATTATGCTCTCACTACGCAGAGATGTACATATGATATGGGGAGGGGGGAGTGGGGGAGGGTGGTGGGGGGGTTGGAGAGGGTCTCATGTCAACGCAGTTATTGTTTTCAACAGAAGACACGACGCTAGTTTCAGAAGGGCAGATTATAGGACTGAAGCAGTAGAAGATATGAGATTATAGAATTACTTATCTTATTTTCAATAAATTACCAATTTAATAGAGTGGAACGGTAACCTCATTTGTGACATTTTGCTTTAATATTATAAAGAACATTTCTAAATGAATATTATTATGTGCAATATGAAGAAATGTGATATTGTCCTCGGGCTGAGATGTTGTATAGTCTACGTTTGTCTGCTTCCTTCAGTATCTGCAGTCCTCAGGATGTGACGTTGTATAGTCTACATTTGTCTGCTTCCTTCAGTATCTGCAGTCCTCGGGCTGAGACGTTGTATAGTCTACGTTTGTCTGCTTCCTTCAGTATCTGCAGTCCTCGGAATGAGACGTTGTATAGTCTACGTTTGTCTGCTTCCTTCAGTATCTGCAGTCCTCGGACTGAGACGTTGTATAGTCTACGTTTGTCTGCTTCCTTCAGTATCTGCAGTCCTCGGGCTGAGACGTTGTATAGTCTACGTTTGTCTGCTTCCTTCAGTATCTGCAGTCCTCGGGCTGAGACGTTGTATAGTCTACGTTTGTCTGCTTCCTTCAGTATCTGCAGTCCTCGGGCTGAGACGTTGTAGAGTCTACGTTTGTCTGCTTCCTTCAGTATCTGCAGTCCTCGGGCTGAGACGTTGTATAGTCTACGTTTGTCTGCTTCCTTCAGTATCTGCAGTCCTCGTGCTGAGACGTTGTATAGTCTACGTTTGTCTGCTTCCTTCAGTATCTGCAGTCCTCGGGCTGAGACGTTGTATAGTCTACGTTTGTCTGGTTCCTTCAGTCTCTGCAGTCCTCGGGCTGAGACGTTGTATAGTCTACGTTTGTCTGCTTCCTTCAGTATCTCCAGTCCTCGGGCTGAGACGTTGTATAGTCTACGTTTGTCTGCTTCCTTCGGTATCTGCAGTCCTCGGGCTGAGACGTTGTATAGTCTACGTTTGTCTGCTTCCTTCAGTACCTGCAGTCCTCGGGCTGAGACGTGGTATAGTCTACGTTTGTCTGCTTCCTTCAGTATCTCCAGTCCTCGGGCTGAGACGTTGTATAGTCTACGTTTGTCTGCTTCCTTCAGTATCTGCAGTCCTCGGGCTGAGACGTGGTATAGTCTACGTTTGTCTGCTTCCTTCAATATCTGCAGTCCTCGGGCTGGGACGTATACGTTTGTCTGCTTCCTTCAGTATCTGCAGTCCTCGGGCTGAGACGTGGTATAGTCTACGTTTGTCTGCTTCCTTCAGTATCTGCAGTCCTCGGGCTGAGACGTTGTATAATCTACGTTTGGCTGCTTCCTTCAGTACCTGCAGTCCTCGGGCTGAGACGTCTACGTTTGTCTGCTTCCTTCAGTATCTGCGGTCCTCGGGCTGAGACGTTGTATAGTCTATGTTTGTCTGCTTCCTTCAGTATCTGCAGTCCTCGGGCTGAGACGTTGTATAGTCTACGTTTGTCTGCTTCCTTCAGTATCTGCAGTCATCGGGCTGAGACGTTGTATAGTCTATGTTTGTCTGTAGATCCTACGTTTGGCTGCTTCCTTCAGTATCTGCAGTCTTCCGGCTGAGACGTCTACGTTTGTACAAGGCCCTGGAGCTGCTATTGACATGTGTATCAACAACAACTGTTTTCATTAGACACTGACATTTTCTATTGGTCTGGTTGAACAAATGGCAATTTCTCCCCCCCCCCCCCCCCACCCCCCAGACAACTTGTTAAATTGTAAAGGTTGATAGATTCAATAGGAGCCAGGGCTGAAACAGGCAGTGGGAACCCAGTGAAAAACAAAGTCGGGAGATTAGCTGCTGTCAGTTTGTGGTATGAAAAGGATGAGATGTGCACGGAGCCGTCGCCGACAGAAACTCAGGACCCCTTCGCTTATAAACGGACGGACAGTATTGATCCTGATGTGAAAAGCCTTTTTTTTATTATAAAGAAATCTCTAGTCTAGTTTGTGTTCTTCTTCCTCCACTGATTTCTAAGTGGTACCCTACCCCCCCTATAGACCCTGGTCGAAAGTAGTGCATAATTAAGAGAATAGGGTGCAATTTAGGGCACAATCCATGTCTAATCCAGTGTTTCATTGTGGACAGTGTAGACCGTGTTCAGTGACTGCCTTGCAGGCGCTAGTAGTATTGTTCCCTCTTTGTACCTGGTTGTGTAGGGAGCTGCTCTCTGTTTCCCAGTACTCTCCAGGTGTAACCAAGTACCTGGTTGTGTAGAGAGCTGCTCTCTGTTTCCCAGTACTCTCCAGGTGTAACTAAGTACCTGATTGTGTAGGGAGCTGCTCTCTGTTTCCCAGTATTCTCCAGGTGTAACTAAGTACCTGGTTGTGTAAAGAGCTGCTCTCTGTTTCCCAGTATTCTCCAGGTGTAACTAAGTACCTGGTTGTGTAGAGAGCTGTTCTCTGTTTCCCAATATTCTCCAGGTGTAACCAAGTACCTGGTTGTGTAGAGAGCTGCTCTCTGTTTCCCAATATTCTCCAGGTGTAACTAAGTACCTGGTTGGTTAGAGAGCTGCTCTCTGTTTCCCAGTATTCTCCAGGTGTAACCAAGTACCTGGTTGTGTAGAGAGCTGCTCTCTGTTTCCCAGTATTCTCCAGGTGTAACTAAGTACCTTGTTGTGTAGAGAGCTGCTCTCTGTTTCCCAGTATTCTCCATTTGATTGCTATGTAAAGTGTACAGTGACTGTTCTGTAAAGTGTAGAGTGATTGTTCTGTAAAGTATACAGTGATTGTTCTGTAAAGTATACAGTGATTGTTCCGTAAAGTTTACAGTGATTGTTCTGTAAAGTTCACAGTGATTGGTATGTAAAGTTTACAGTGATTGTTCTGTAAAGTGTAGAGTGATTGCTCTGTAAAGTATAAAGTGACTGCTCTGTAAAGTTTACAGTGATTGTTCTGTAAAGTGTAGAGTGATTGCTCTGTAAAGTATAAAGTGACTGCTCTGTAAAGTTTACAGTGATTGTTCTGTAAAGTGTAGAGTGATTGCTCTGTAAAGTTTACAGTGATTGTTCTGTAAAGTTCACAGTGATTGTTCTGTAAAGTTTACAGTGATTGTTCTGTAAAGTGTAGAGTGATTGCTCTGTAAAGTATAAAGTGACTGTTCTGTAATGTTTACAGTGATTGTTCTGTAAAATGTACAGTGACAGTTCCGTAAAGTCATTACTCAGTAAGCATTCCCCTGACTGGATAGATATTGGATTGGGTTCTACGCTACCCTCTTATCTACAGGTCCAGTAGTTTTGGGACATTTTATCTCTTGTCTTTTGCTCTCAGTCTTCTCTTGGGTTCCTGTCATTCCCCAGATTATGGTCCCAATAGAACGAGAAAGTGCAGAATTTAAACACCATGTGTCAGTAAACTGTGTTACTGTAATATCTAGCTGGTTACTGTGAATTAAAACACCATCTGTCAGTAAACTGTTTTACTGTAATATCTAGCTGGTTACTGTGAATTTAAACACCATGTGTCAGTAAACTGTGTTACTGTAATATCTAGCTGGTTACTGTGAATTAAAACACCATGTGTCAGTAAACTGTGTTACTGTAATATCTAGCTGGTTACTGTGAATTTGACATGCATGTCTATATATGTAATATCTATGATAGTATAATGTGTTGATATGCTGGTCTATATGTGTAATATCTATGATAATATAATGTGTTGAGGATCAGGATAAATATGACAATGAGTTACTGATTGTATACTATGTATTTTTTATTAACAAAGTGCTAGTGGTGAAATCTAATATCTATGATAGTATAATGTGTTGACATGCAGGTCTATATATGTAATATCTATGATAGTATAATGTGTTGACATGCAGGTCTATATATGTAATATTATTTACATTATAACATGGTTGTTTGTAAATGGTGGTTGGGTGCAATGTAACATAAGGATATATCTGTGGGTTGATGGGAGAGCTTTCAGTCCTCTTCCAGCCCCCCCTACCACCCCTCTCCTACCCCTCCCAGCCCACCCTGCCACCCCTCTCCTACCCCTCCCATGCCCCCATCATCATTAGCGGTGAGGAGATGAGCCCTCTGAGCTTTTAGAAAAGCGTTGATTGCTTTCTGCCGAAGCAGAATTTAATTGGTGTTGAAAAAGGCTGGATTATCTGCTGGACATGAAATGTTGTTGGAAAAACAAATCCATTTAGGGTCACTACTGTAGCTAGGCAGAACGGATGACTGCTACCTATGACAGTTGTTGGATTAACAAATCCATTTAGGGTCACTACTGTAGCTGGGCAGAACGGATGACTGCTGCTATGACAGTTGTTGGAATAACAAATCCATTTAGGGTCACTACTGTAGCTAGGCAGAACGGATGACTGCTGCTGTAGCTAGGCAGAACGGATGACTGCTGCTATGACAGTTGTTGGAATAACAAATCCATTTAGGGTCACTACTGTAGCTAGGCAGAACGGATGACTGCTACCTATGACAGTTGTTGGAATAACAAATCCATTTAGGGTCACTACTGTAGCTAGGCAGAACGGATGACTGCTACCTATGACAGTTGTTGGAAAAACTCATCCATTTAGGGTCACTACTGTAGCTAGGCAGAACGGATGACTGCTACCTATGACAGTTGTTGGAAAAACTCATCCATTTAGGGTCACTACTGTAGCTAGGCAGAACGGATGACTGCTGCCATGACAGTTGTTGGAATAACAAATCCATTTAGGGTCACTACTGTAGCTAGGCAGAACGGATGACTGCTGCTATGACAGTTGTTGGAATAACAAATCCATTTAGGGTCACTACTGTAGCTAGGCAGAGCGGATGACTGCTGCTGCTGTAGCTAGGCAGAACGGATGACTGCTGCTGCTGTAGCTAGGCAGAACGGATGACTGCTACCTATGACAGTTGTTGGAAAAACAAATCCATTTAGGGTCACTACTGTAGCTGGTCAGAACGGATGACTGCTGCTATGACAGTTGTTGGAATAACAAATCCATTTAGGGGTCACTACTGTAGCTAGGAAGAACGGATGACTGCTGCTACTGTAGCTAGGCAGAACGGATGACTGCTGCTATGACAGTTGTTGGAATAACAAATCCATTTAGGGTCACTACTGTAGCTAGGCAGAACGGATGACTGCTGCTATGACAGTTGTTGGAATAACAAATCCATTTAGGGGTCACTGCTGTAGCTAGGAAGAACGGATGACTGCTGCTACTGTAGCTAGGCAGAACGGATGACTGCTGCTATGACAGTTGTTGGAATAACAAATCCATTTAGGGGTCACTGCTGTAGCTAGGAAGAACGGATGACTGCTGCTACTGTAGCTAGGCAGAACGGATGACTGCTGCTATGACAGTTGTTGGAATAACAAATCCATTTAGGGGTCACTACTGTAGCTAGGCAGAACGGATGACTGCTACCTATGACAGTTGTTTACTTGCGTTTTAAACCTTTCAGAAATGTTATTTGAAAGTACAGGAGCAGTAATAGATGTCTATTAATAAATAGGAAAGTCATAAATGATTTAACACGGCAATGTAAATATACCATCATAATGATGGCTGTACAATAGGTTGTTTTATTTTGAATTTGAATAATTAACTAACCAATCTTATAATTATTATTTTTTTATCTTAAAGATGGAATCAATATTAATATGAATTTTTGAAAATAATTTATAATTCAAAATAATTGTTTTTAAATACTATTGAAATAGTAACAAAGTGGACCTGCCTCTGTTTTGGTAAAAAGCTGAGGGATCGGCCTAGATATATGCAACCATTGTCGAATTCTTAGACAGAGGTTTGGATGCATGATATAAAACAGTATATTTTTTACCATGTTTTGAGGCTATACGGTGTTTGTTGACATTTAAGTTGTTTACAAACATTTGGAGTTAAAACAATGACGAGGTATGACAGTTGAAATTAAGTTCATTAGACATTTATTAGTTAAATTATTTAAGAATCAATGGGGTCCATATCATTAATTTCTAAGTTACCTTATTATATAAGAATCAATGGGTCCACATCATTAATTTGTAAGTTAGATTATTTCAGAGTCAATGGGCACATATCAATAATTTCTAAGTTATATTCTTTAAGAATCAATGGGCACGCACATATCATTAATTTCTAAGTTATATTCTTTAAGAATCAATGGGCACATATCATTAATTTCTAAGTTATGTTCTTTAAGAATCAATGGGTGTTTATCATTCATTTAGATGTCCCAAAATAGATGAAGCAAATACAGATTCCAGCTGTAGGAGATAAAAAAGACCAGATACACATTTAAAAATGATGATCATGAAGTCATATTGGTAGGAATAATGAAGTGCTTTGAAAGACTAGTCAAAGACCATCTCACCTCCTCCCTCCTCAACACACTCCACCCACTCCATATCACCTCCTCCCTCCTCAACACACTCCACCCTCTTCATCTCACCTCCTCCCTCCCCGACACACTCCACCCACTCCATATCACCTCCTCCCTCCTCAACACACTCCACCCTCTCCATCTCACCTCCTCCCTCCTCAACACACTCCACACTCTCCATCTCACCTCCTCCCTCCCCGACACACTCCACCCACTCCATATCACCTCCTCCCTCCACAACACACAACACACCCTCTCCTATTCATCTAGAGCCCTGACAGATCCACGGACGACACAATCGACCTTTGCACTGCACATTGCCCTCACCCACCTGGACAAGAGGAATGCATACTGTACGTGAAGATGCTGTTCATTGACTACAGCTCAGCCTTCAACACCATGGTGTTCAATACCAACTCTTCCCTATGCAACTGGGTCCTGGACATCCTGACGGGCCACCCACCTTGTCCACACTGATTCTCAGCACGGGGGCACCACAAGGGTGAGTCCTCAGTCCCCTCCTGTACTCCCTGTAAACCCAAGATTGACTGGCCTCACACAGTTACAACTCCATCATCAAGTTAACTGACGACATGACAATAGTAGACCTGATTACCAACAATGATGAGACAGATACAGGGAGGAAGTAGACACTGACAGTAGTAGACCTGATTACCAACAATGATGAGACAATAGGAGAGAGGAGATAGACACTCTGACAGTAGTAGACCTGATTACCAACAATGATGAGACAGTCTACAGGGAGGAGGTAGACACTCTGACAGTAGTAGACCTGATTACCAACAATGATGAGACAGTCTACAGGGAGGAGGTAGACACTCTGACAGTAGTAGACCTGATTACCAACAATGATGAGAAAGTCTACAGGGAGGAGGTAGACACTGACAGTAGTAGACCTGATTACCAACAATGATGAGAAAGTCTACAGGGAGGAGGTAGACACTGACAGTAGTAGACCTGATTACCAACAATGATGAGACAGTCTACAGGGAGGAAGTAGACACTCTGACAGTAGTAGACCTGATTACCAACAATGATGAGACAGTCTACAGGGAGTAAGTAGACACTGACAGTAGTAGACCTGATTACCAACAATGATGAGACAGTCTACAGGGAGTAAGTAGACACTGACAGTGTGATGCCAGGTAAACAACCTCTCCCTCAACGACAGCAAAATAAAAGAGCTGACTGTGGACTTTGGGAAGAAAACTGGTTGGATATGCCCCCTGTCCTCAACGTCGTCGCCGTGAAGAACTTCAAGTTTCTCTGCGTACACATCTCAGTGGAGCTAAAATGTTCAAACCACATGAGCACCACAGAAGAAAAAGAGCACATCTATTTAACAGGACGCTGAAGAAATACGTCCTGTCCTCGAAGGGACCACCTCACATCATTCCGCAGGAGCACCATCGAGAGCGTACTGTCGGGATGCATCGGAGCCTGGTACGACAACCCCACCGCTGCTGACCGCAAGGCACTACAGAGGGTGGTAAAGCTCACCTGAACGCACCCTTCCCCCACCCCAATGGACATGTACCATGGTGAAGATATACCACTACTAATACCCCAATGGACATGTATCATGGTGAATATATACCACTACTAATACCCCAATGGACATGTACCATGGTGAATAGCCCCCACTACTAATACCCCAATGGACAAGTACCATGGTGAATATATACCACTACTAATACCCCAATGGACATGTACCATGGTGAATGTATACCACTACTAATACCCCAATGGACATGTACCATGGTGAATATATACCACTACTAATACCCCCCCACCCCCCACCCCCCCACCCCCCACTCCCGTGGTGTACATGAAGTCAGGCCTCTTTTTACAGGTGTTGTATCAGAGATGGGAGGTACAGGAAGTCAGGTTTATTTTAACAGGCGTTGTACCAAAGATGGGAAGTACAGGAAGTCAGGCCTCTTTTAACAGGCGTTGTATCAGAAATAGACAGTACAGGGAGTACAGTACTAAACATTGAGCTGTAAATAACTTCTCCACAGGACTCAGTTTGATGCCTGTGTGTTTGTTGTGTGTTAGGCCACAGCTCTTGTCTGTTTGTTCATACA
>NW_027260915.1:112500-150000 GCF_045791955.1 Oncorhynchus clarkii lewisi
AATAGAATAGAATACAATAGAATAGAGGACAACAGAATATGTTACAGTAGAATAGAAGAGAATAGAATAGATGGCAATAGAGTATAATAGATATGAATAGAATAGAAAATATGAATATATGAGAATAGAGTATAAAAGATATGAATAGAATAGAATATATGAGAATAGAATATATTAATATATGAGAATATAATTAAATATAATACAGTAGAATAGAATCGAATAGATGGTAATAGATTATAATAGATATGAATAGAATAGATGAGTATAGAATAGAATAGAATAGAATGGAATAGATGAGAAAACAACAGTAGAACAAGTAGGAACTGTATTGGAACAGCATTCTTGATAATGTTGCCAATATCACTCTGCGGACAATATATAAGTAAATATTACAAAATAGAAGTAAATATTACAATATAGAAGTAAATATAATATATAGAAGTAAATATAATATATAGAAGTAAGGACACAGGACCGTCTTCTGTCTGAATAAAACACCCAAACAAACAGGACCGTCTTCTGTCTGAATAAAACACCCAAACAGGACCACAGGACCGTCTTCTGTCTGAATAAAACACCCAAACAGGACCACAGGACCGTCTTCTGTCTGAATAAAACACCCAAACAGGACCACAGGACCGTCTTCTGTCTGAATAAAACACCCAAACAGGACCACAGGACTGTCTTCTGTCTGAATAAAACACCCAAACAGGACCACAGGACCGTCTTCTGTCTGAATAAAACACCCAAACAAACAGGACTGTCTTCTGTCTGAATAAAACACCCAAACAAACAGGACTGTCTTCTGTCTGAATAAAACACCCAAACAAACAGGTCCACAGGACCGTCTTCTGTCTGAATAAAACACCCAAACAAACAGGACCACAGGATCACTTCTCTTGTTTTCTTCTGTTGTTTCATGTCCTCCTTTCTCCTCTCACACAGTGACAGAAAGAAAAACAATGCATGTAGGGGGTTGTGGGTCGGCTGAGCCTCCTCCATTCAGAGTCAGTGAATGGTGCGTAGCTGCTCTGAACGCACTGATCCGAGCGCCACCAAGCCTCTTCTGTCAGGCCCAACTACTCCCCTGCTCAACGGAGACGCCAATAGATGGGACTTCTTTTCACTTGTTCTCTCTGTCTAGTCTTGTTTTTTCTCTCCATCGGGGCCAGCGAACCGATATGCACAGGAATAAGGAGGGGGGGGGGGGGGGCGGGGGTTAGGAGTAGAAGCAATTATTCTTCCCTGTTTGTGAAAGGAAGTGAAGGGATAGTTGGAGGAGGAGAGGAGGAGGAGGAGGAACGAATGACCAGTACTGTTGTGATGAGAAGAGAGTGTGGGTGTTGATATTGTGTCTCTTGTTAACACAGAGATGCCCCGATGCTGAACAGTTCTATGAGTCATACTATATACTGGAGGAGAGGAAGAGGAAGAGGAAGAGAAGAGAGGACAGGAGAGGAGAGGAGAGAAGAGGAGAGGAGGAGAGAAAAGGGGAGAAGAGGATAGGAAAGGGGAGGGGAGTGGAGGGAAGGAAGGTAGGAGCAGAGAGAGGAGAGGAGAGGAGAGGAGAGGAGAGGAGAGGAGAGGAGAGGAGAGGAGAGGAGAGGAGAGGAGAGGATAGGAGAGGAGAGGAGAGGAGAGGAGAGGAGAGAAAAGGGGAGGGGAGGGGAGGGGAGGAAGGTAGGAGCAGAGAGGAGAGGAGATGAGATGAGAGGAGAGGAGAGGAGAGGAGAGGAGAGGAGAGGAGAGGGGAGGGGAGGGGAGGGGAGGGGAGGAAGGTAGGAGCAGAGAGGAGAGGAGAGGAGAGGAGAGGAGAGGAAGTAGACCATTTCATCATAACTGTAAATCATAGCATGCCTTGCCTTCCAGCATCTGTGTGTGATAAAACATAGAAAAATGTTTATTTGAATATAGAGAAACTCATGTATATACACATACATATAAAGTAAATTCCAGAGTACTAGACTGTGGGGTGGCACAATGTCAACACGTTTCTGAGTTGACATAAAAAAAGAGGTGTATCTGGTTACGCTCGGCGGGGGAAATCCTCTCTAGGCTTCCTGTGTTTTTAAAAAGGTCTTTCCTCTTGCTGCTAGCTGGGTTGGCTCCGTTCCCAATAGTTAATGTTTTGTATTACACCAGTGAGCATGGCATTTAGCTGAGCCTTTGTCAAACATTTGAATATTCAATCCAGCTCTATTAGGTATCTGCTACCCGTCTCTCACAGAATGGTATTATGACACAAAGTGAATAATGTGGGTTTTTTATAAACAATGGCGGCTTACGGTGACGGGGACGAAGCGCTTCGTTCTGGGTGTCATTCCGTCTACAAACACAGACGCTTTGACTGTGTTGTACAAAATAAATTACACTCAAACCATTTTTATTTCAAAGATTTTTTTTAGTACAGGATATAGGAATATAGAACCTACAGGAATATAGTACCTACAGGATATAGGAATATAGAACCTACAGGAATATAGAACCTACAGGATAGAGGAATATAGAACCTACAGGATATAGGAATATAGAACCTACAGGAATATAGTACCTACAGGATATAGGAATATAGAACCTACAGGAATATAGAACCTACAGGATAGAGGAATATAGAACCTACAGGATATAGGAATATAGAACCTACAGGAATATAGAACCTACAGGATATAGGAATATAGAACCTACAGGAATATAGTACCTACAGGATATAGGAATATAGAACCTACAGGAATATAGTACCTACAGGATATAGGAATATAGAACCTACAGGAATATAGTACCTACAGGATATAGGAATATAGAACCTACAGGATATAGGAATATAGAACCTACAGGAATATAGAACCTACAGGATAGAGGAATATAGAACCTACAGGATATAGGAATATAGAACCTACAGGAATATAGAACCTACAGGATAGAGGAATATAGAACCTACAGGATAGAGGAATATAGAACCTACAGGAATATAGAACCTACAGGATAGAGGAATATAGAACCTACAGGATATAGGAATATAGAACCTACAGGAATATAGAACCTACAGGATAGAGGAATATAGAACCTACAGGATAGAGGAATATAGAACCTACAGGATATAGGAATATAGAACCTACAGGATATAGGAATATAGAACCTACAGGATATAGGAATATAGAACCTACAGGAATATAGAACCTACAGGATATAGGAATATAGAACCTACAGGATATAGGAATATAGAACCTACAGGATATAGGAATATAGAACCTACAGGATATAGGAATATAGAACCTACAGGAATATAGAACCTACAGGATAGAGGAATATAGAACCTACAGGATATAGGAATATAGAACCTACAGGAATATAGAACCTACAGGATAGAGGAATATAGAACCTACAGGATAGAGGAATATAGAACCTACAGGATATAGGAATATAGAACCTACAGGATAGAGGAATATAGAACCTACAGGATATAGGAATATAGAACCTACAGGATATAGGAATATAGAACCTACAGGAATATAGAACCTACAGGATAGAGGAATATAGAACCTACAGGATATAGGAATATAGAACCTACAGGAATATAGAACCTACAGGATAGAGGATTATAGAACCTACAGGATATAGGAATATAGAACCTACAGGAATATAGAACCTACAGGATAGAGGATTATAGAACCTACAGGAATATAGAACCTACAGGAATATAGAACCTACAGGAATATAGAACCTACAGGATAGAGGAATATAGAACCTACAGGATAGAGGATTATAGAACCTACAGGAATATAGAACCTACAGGAATATAGAACCTACAGGATAGAGGAATATAGAACCTACAGGAATATAGAACCTACAGGAATATAGAACCTACAGGATATAGGAATATAGAACCTACAGGAATATAGAACCTACAGGATATAGGAATATAGAACCTACAGGAATATAGAACCTACAGGAATATAGTACCTACAGGATAGAGGAATATAGAACATACAGGAATATAGAACCTACAGGAATATAGAACCTACAGGATAGAGGAATATAGAACCTACAGGAATATAGAACCTACAGGATAGAGGAATATAGAACCTACAGGAATATAGTACCTACAGGATAGAGGATTATAGAACCTACAGGAATATAGAACCTACAGGAATATAGAACCTACAGGAATATAGAACCTACAGGAATATATAACCTACAGGAATATAGAACCTACAGGAATATAGAACCTACAGGAATATAGAACCTACAGGATAGAGGATTATAGAACCTACAGGAATATAGAACCTACAGGAATATAGAACCTACAGGATAGAGGAATATAGAACCTACAGGATAGAGGATTATAGAACCTACAGGAATATAGAACCTACAGGATAGAGGAATATAGAACCCACAGGATATAGGAATATAGAACCTACAGGAAATAGGAATATAGAACCTACAGGATAGAGGATTATAGAACCTACAGGAATATAGAACCTACAGGAATATAGAACCTACAGGATAGAGGAATATAGAACCTACAGGAATATAGAACCTACAGGAATATAGAACCTACAGGATATAGGAATATAGAACCTACAGGAATATAGAACCTACAGGATATAGGAATATAGAACCTACAGGAATATAGAACCTACAGGAATATAGTACCTACAGGATAGAGGAATATAGAACCTACAGGAATATAGAACCTACAGGAATATAGAACCTATAGGATATAGGAATATAGAACCTACAGGAATATAGAACCTACAGGATATAGGAATATAGAACCTAAAGGAATATAGAACCTACAGGATAGAGGAATATAGAACCTACAGGAATATAGAACCTACAGGAATATAGAACCTACAGGATAGAGGAATATAGAACCTACAGGATAGAGGAATATAGAACCTACAGGAATATAGAACCTACAGGATAGAGGAATATAGAACCTACAGGAATATAGAACCTACAGGAATATAGTACCTACAGGATAGATGAATATAGAACCTACAGGAATATAGTACCTACAGGATAGAGGAATATAGAACCTACAGGAATATAGAACCTACAGGAATATAGAACCTACAGGATAGAGGAATATAGAACCTACAGGAATATAGTACCTACAGGAATATAGTACCTACAGGATAGAGGAATATAGAACCTACAGGAATATAGAACCTACAGGATAGAGGAATATAGAACCTACAGGAATATAGAACCTACAGGATAGAGGAATATAGAACCTACAGGATAGAGGAATATAGTACCTACAGGATAGAGGAATATAGAACCTACAGGAATATAGAACCTACAGGAATATAGAACCTACAGGATAGAGGAATATAGAACCTACAGGAATATAGAACCTACAGGAATATAGAACATACAGGATAGAGGAATATAGAACCTACAGGAATATAGAACCTACAGGATAGAGGAATATAGAACCTACAGGAATATAGAACCTACAGGATAGAGAAATATAGAACCTACAGGAATATAGAACCTACAGGAATATAGTACCTACAGGATAGAGGAATATATAACCTACAGGAATATAGAACCTACAGGATAGAGGAATATAGAACCTACAGGAATATAGAACTTACAGGAATATAGAACCTACAGGATAGAGGAATATAGAACCTACAGGAATATAGAACCTACAGGAATATAGAACCTACAGGATAGAGGAATATAGAACCTACAGGATAGAGGAATATAGAACCTACAGGAATATAGTACCTACAGGATAGAGGAATATAGAACCTACAGGAATATAGAACCTACAGGATATAGGAATATAGAACCTACAGGATAGAGGAATATAGAACCTACAGGATATAGGAATATAGAACCTACAGGAATATAGAACCTACAGGATAGAGGAATATAGAACCTACAGGATAGAGGAATATAGAACCTACAGGATATAGGAATATAGAACCTACAGGAATATAGAACCTACAGGATAGAGGAATATAGAACCTACAGGATAGAGTAATATAGAACCCACAGGATAGAGGAATATAGAACCTACAGGATAGAGGAATATAGAACCTACAGGATAGAGGAATATAGAACCTACAGGAATATAGAACCTACAGGAATATAGAACCTACAGGAATATAGAACCTAAAGGAATATAGAACCTACAGGAATATAGAATCTACAGGAATATAGAACCTACAGGATAGAGGAATATAGAACCTACAGGAATATAGAACCTACAGGATAGAGGAATATAGAACCTACAGGATAGAGGAATATAGAACCTACAGGAATATAGAACCTACAGGATAGAGGAATATAGAACCTACAGGAATATAGAACCTACAGGAATATAGTACCTACAGGATAGAAGAATATAGAACCTACAGGAATATAGAACCTACAGGAATATAGAACCTACAGGATAGAGGAATATAGAACCTACAGGAATATAGAACCTACAGGAATATAGTACCTACAGGATAGAGGAATATAGAACCTACAGGATAGAGGAATATAGAACCTACATGATAGAGGAATATGGAACCTACAGGAATATAGAACCTACAGGAATATAGAACATACAGGAATATAGAACCTACAGGATAGAGGAATATAGAACCTACAGGATAGAGGAATATAGAACCCACAGGATAGAGGAATATAGAACCTACAGGATAGAGGAATATAGAACCTACAGGATAGAGGAATATAGAACCTACAGGAATATAGAACCTACAGGAATATAGAACCTACAGGAATATAGAACCTAAAGGAATATAGAACCTACAGGAATATAGAATCTACAGGAATATAGAACCTACAGGATAGAGGAATATAGAACCTACAGGAATATAGAACCTACAGGATAGAGGAATATAGAACCTACAGGAATATAGAACCTACAGGATAGAGGAATATAGAACCTACAGGATAGAGGAATATAGAACCTACAGGAATATATAACCTACAGGATAGAGGAATATAGAACCTACAGGAATATAGAACCTACAGGAATATAGTACCTACAGGATATAAGAATATAGAACCTACAGGAATATAGAACCTACAGGAATATAGAACCTACAGGATAGAGGAATATAGAACCTACAGGAATATAGAACCTACAGGAATATAGTACCTACAGGATAGAGGAATATAGAACCTACAGGATAGAGGAATATAGAACCTACATGATAGAGGAATATGGAACCTACAGGAATATAGAACCTACAGGAATATAGAACCTACAGGATAGAGGAATATAGATCCTACAGGAATATAGAACCTACAGGAATATAGAACCTACAGGATAGAGGAATATAGAACCTACAGGAATATAGAACCTACAGGATAGAGGAATATAGAACCTACAGGATAGAGGAATATAGAACCTACAGGAATATAGAACCTACAGGATAGAGGAATATAGAACCTACAGAAATATAGAACCTACAGGAATATAGAACCTACAGGATAGAGGAATATAGAACCTACAGGAATATAGAACCTACAGGAATATAGAACCTACAGGATAGAGGAATATAGAACCTACAGGAATATAGTACCTACAGGATAGAGGAATATAGAACCTACAGGATAGAGGAATATAGAACCTACAGGATAGAGGAATAAAGAACCTACAGGAATATAGAACCTACAGGAATATAGAACCTACAGGATAGAGGAATATAGAACCTACAGGAATATAGAACCTACAGGATATAGGAATATAGAACCTACAGGAATATGGAACATACAGGATAGAGGAATATAGAACCTACATGATAGAGGAATATAGAACCTACAGGATATAGGAATATAGAACCTACAGGAATATGGAACATACAGGATAGAGGGATATAGAACCTACAGGATAGAGGAATATAGAAACTACAGGATAGAGGAATATAGAACCTACAGGAATATAGTACCTACAGGATAGAGGAATATAGAACCTACAGGAATATAGTACCTACAGGAATATAGAACCTACAGGATAGAGGAATAGAGAACCTACAGGAATATAGTACCTACAGGATAGAGGAATATAGAACCTACAGGAATATAGAACCTACAGGAATATAGTACCTACAGGATAGAGGAATATAGAACCTACAGGAATATAGAACCTACAGGATAGAGGATTATAGAACCTACAGGAATATAGAACCTACAGGATAGAGGAATAGAGAACCTACAGGAATATAGTACCTACAGGATAAAGGAATATAGAACCTACAGGATAGAGGAATATAGAACCTACAGGAATATAGAACCTACAGGATAGAGGAATATAGAACCTACAGGACAGAGGAATATAGAACCTACAGAAATATAGAACCTACAGGAATATAGTACCTACAGGATAGAGGAATATAGAACCTACAGGAATATAGAACCTACAGGAATATAGAACCTACAGGATAGAGGAATATAGAACCTACAGGAATATAGTACCTACAGGAATATAGAACCTACAGGATAGAGGAATATAGAACGTACAGGAATATAGAACCTACAGGATAGAGGAATATAGAACCTACAGGATAGAGGAATATAGAACCTACAGGATAGAGGAATATAGAACCTACAGGAATATAGAACCTACAGGAATATAGAACCTACAGGATAGAGGAATATAGAACCTACAGGAATATAGAACCTACAGGAATATAGAACCTACAGGATAGAGGAATATAGAACCTACAGGAATATAGAACCTACAGGAATATAGAACCTACAGGATAGAGGAATATAGAACCTACAGGAATATAGTACCTACAGGATAGAGGAATATAGAACCTACAGGAATATAGAACCTACAGGATATAGGAATATAGAACCTACAGTAATATAGAACCTACAGGAATATAGAACCTACAGGAATATAGTACCTACGGGAATATAGAACCTACAGGATAGAGGAATAGAGAACCTACAGGAATATAGTACCTACAGGATAAAGGAATATAGAACCTACAGGATAGAGGAATATAGAACCTACAGGAATATAGAACCTACAGGATAGAGGAATATAGAACCTACAGGATAGAGGAATATAGAACCTACAGAAATATAGAACCTACAGGAATATAGTACCTACAGGATAGAGGAATATAGAACCTACAGGAATATAGAACCTACAGGAATAAAGAACCTACAGGATAGAGGAATATAGAACCTACAGGAATATAGTACCTACAGGAATATAGAACCTACAGGATAGAGGAATATAGAACCTACAGGAATATAGAACCTACAGGATAGAGGAATATAGAACCTACAGGATAGAGGAATATAGAACCTACAGGATAGAGGAATAAAGAACCTACAGGAATATAGAACCTACAGGAATATAGAACCTACAGGATAGAGGAATATAGAACCTACAGGAATATAGTACCTACAGGATAGAGGAATATAGAACCTACAGGAATATAGAACCTACAGGATATAGGAATATAGAACCTACATGATAGAGGAATATAGAACCTACAGGATATAGGAATATAGAACCTACAGGAATATAGAACCTACAGGAATATAGAACCTACAGGAATATAGAACCTACAGGAATATAGTACCTACAGGAATATAGAACCTACAGGAATATAGAACCTACAGGAATATAGAACCTACAGGAATATAGTACCTACAGGATATAGGAATATAGAACCTACAGGAATATAGTACCTACAGGATATAGGAATATAGAACCTACAGGAATATAGTACCTACAGGATATAGGAATATAGAACCTACAGGAATATAGTACCTACAGGATATAGGAATATAGAACCTACAGGATATAGGAATATAGAACCTACAGGAATATAGAACCTACAGGATAGAGGAATATAGAACCTACAGGATATAGGAATATAGAACCTACAGGAATATAGAACCTACAGGATAGAGGAATATAGAACCTACAGGATAGAGGAATATAGAACCTACAGGAATATAGAACCTACAGGATAGAGGAATATAGAACCTACAGGATATAGGAATATAGAACCTACAGGAATATAGAACCTACAGGATAGAGGAATATAGAACCTACAGGATAGAGGAATATAGAACCTACAGGATATAGGAATATAGAACCTACAGGATATAGGAATATAGAACCTACAGGATATAGGAATATAGAACCTACAGGAATATAGAACCTACAGGATATAGGAATATAGAACCTACAGGATATAGGAATATAGAACCTACAGGATATAGGAATATAGAACCTACAGGATATAGGAATATAGAACCTACAGGAATATAGAACCTACAGGATAGAGGAATATAGAACCTACAGGATATAGGAATATAGAACCTACAGGAATATAGAACCTACAGGATAGAGGAATATAGAACCTACAGGATAGAGGAATATAGAACCTACAGGATATAGGAATATAGAACCTACAGGATAGAGGAATATAGAACCTACAGGATATAGGAATATAGAACCTACAGGATATAGGAATATAGAACCTACAGGAATATAGAACCTACAGGATAGAGGAATATAGAACCTACAGGATATAGGAATATAGAACCTACAGGAATATAGAACCTACAGGATAGAGGATTATAGAACCTACAGGATATAGGAATATAGAACCTACAGGAATATAGAACCTACAGGATAGAGGATTATAGAACCTACAGGAATATAGAACCTACAGGAATATAGAACCTACAGGAATATAGAACCTACAGGATAGAGGAATATAGAACCTACAGGATAGAGGATTATAGAACCTACAGGAATATAGAACCTACAGGAATATAGAACCTACAGGATAGAGGAATATAGAACCTACAGGAATATAGAACCTACAGGAATATAGAACCTACAGGATATAGGAATATAGAACCTACAGGAATATAGAACCTACAGGATATAGGAATATAGAACCTACAGGAATATAGAACCTACAGGAATATAGTACCTACAGGATAGAGGAATATAGAACATACAGGAATATAGAACCTACAGGAATATAGAACCTACAGGATAGAGGAATATAGAACCTACAGGAATATAGAACCTACAGGATAGAGGAATATAGAACCTACAGGAATATAGTACCTACAGGATAGAGGATTATAGAACCTACAGGAATATAGAACCTACAGGAATATAGAACCTACAGGAATATAGAACCTACAGGAATATATAACCTACAGGAATATAGAACCTACAGGAATATAGAACCTACAGGAATATAGAACCTACAGGATAGAGGATTATAGAACCTACAGGAATATAGAACCTACAGGAATATAGAACCTACAGGATAGAGGAATATAGAACCTACAGGATAGAGGATTATAGAACCTACAGGAATATAGAACCTACAGGATAGAGGAATATAGAACCCACAGGATATAGGAATATAGAACCTACAGGAAATAGGAATATAGAACCTACAGGATAGAGGATTATAGAACCTACAGGAATATAGAACCTACAGGAATATAGAACCTACAGGATAGAGGAATATAGAACCTACAGGAATATAGAACCTACAGGAATATAGAACCTACAGGATATAGGAATATAGAACCTACAGGAATATAGAACCTACAGGATATAGGAATATAGAACCTACAGGAATATAGAACCTACAGGAATATAGTACCTACAGGATAGAGGAATATAGAACCTACAGGAATATAGAACCTACAGGAATATAGAACCTATAGGATATAGGAATATAGAACCTACAGGAATATAGAACCTACAGGATATAGGAATATAGAACCTAAAGGAATATAGAACCTACAGGATAGAGGAATATAGAACCTACAGGAATATAGAACCTACAGGAATATAGAACCTACAGGATAGAGGAATATAGAACCTACAGGATAGAGGAATATAGAACCTACAGGAATATAGAACCTACAGGATAGAGGAATATAGAACCTACAGGAATATAGAACCTACAGGAATATAGTACCTACAGGATAGATGAATATAGAACCTACAGGAATATAGTACCTACAGGATAGAGGAATATAGAACCTACAGGAATATAGAACCTACAGGAATATAGAACCTACAGGATAGAGGAATATAGAACCTACAGGAATATAGTACCTACAGGAATATAGTACCTACAGGATAGAGGAATATAGAACCTACAGGAATATAGAACCTACAGGATAGAGGAATATAGAACCTACAGGAATATAGAACCTACAGGATAGAGGAATATAGAACCTACAGGATAGAGGAATATAGTACCTACAGGATAGAGGAATATAGAACCTACAGGAATATAGAACCTACAGGAATATAGAACCTACAGGATAGAGGAATATAGAACCTACAGGAATATAGAACCTACAGGAATATAGAACATACAGGATAGAGGAATATAGAACCTACAGGAATATAGAACCTACAGGATAGAGGAATATAGAACCTACAGGAATATAGAACCTACAGGATAGAGAAATATAGAACCTACAGGAATATAGAACCTACAGGAATATAGTACCTACAGGATAGAGGAATATATAACCTACAGGAATATAGAACCTACAGGATAGAGGAATATAGAACCTACAGGAATATAGAACTTACAGGAATATAGAACCTACAGGATAGAGGAATATAGAACCTACAGGAATATAGAACCTACAGGAATATAGAACCTACAGGATAGAGGAATATAGAACCTACAGGATAGAGGAATATAGAACCTACAGGAATATAGTACCTACAGGATAGAGGAATATAGAACCTACAGGAATATAGAACCTACAGGATATAGGAATATAGAACCTACAGGATAGAGGAATATAGAACCTACAGGATAGAGGAATATAGAACCTACAGGATATAGGAATATAGAACCTACAGGAATATAGAACCTACAGGATAGAGGAATATAGAACCTACAGGATAGAGGAATATAGAACCTACAGGATATAGGAATATAGAACCTACAGGAATATAGAACCTACAGGATAGAGGAATATAGAACCTACAGGATAGAGTAATATAGAACCCACAGGATAGAGGAATATAGAACCTACAGGATAGAGGAATATAGAACCTACAGGATAGAGGAATATAGAACCTACAGGAATATAGAACCTACAGGAATATAGAACCTACAGGAATATAGAACCTACAAAGGAATATAGAACCTACAGGAATATAGAATCTACAGGAATATAGAACCTACAGGATAGAGGAATATAGAACCTACAGGAATATAGAACCTACAGGATAGAGGAATATAGAACCTACAGGATAGAGGAATATAGAACCTACAGGAATATAGAACCTACAGGATAGAGGAATATAGAACCTACAGGAATATAGAACCTACAGGAATATAGTACCTACAGGATAGAAGAATATAGAACCTACAGGAATATAGAACCTACAGGAATATAGAACCTACAGGATAGAGGAATATAGAACCTACAGGAATATAGAACCTACAGGAATATAGTACCTACAGGATAGAGGAATATAGAACCTACAGGATAGAGGAATATAGAACCTACATGATAGAGGAATATGGAACCTACAGGAATATAGAACCTACAGGAATATAGAACATACAGGAATATAGAACCTACAGGATAGAGGAATATAGAACCTACAGGATAGAGGAATATAGAACCCACAGGATAGAGGAATATAGAACCTACAGGATAGAGGAATATAGAACCTACAGGATAGAGGAATATAGAACCTACAGGAATATAGAACCTACAGGAATATAGAACCTACAGGAATATAGAACCTAAAGGAATATAGAACCTACAGGAATATAGTACCTACAGGATAGAAGAATATAGAACCTACAGGAATATAGAACCTACAGGAATATAGAACCTACAGGATAGAGGAATATAGAACCTACAGGAATATAGAACCTACAGGAATATAGTACCTACAGGATAGAGGAATATAGAACCTACAGGATAGAGGAATATAGAACCTACATGATAGAGGAATATGGAACCTACAGGAATATAGAACCTACAGGAATATAGAACATACAGGAATATAGAACCTACAGGATAGAGGAATATAGAACCTACAGGATAGAGGAATATAGAACCCACAGGATAGAGGAATATAGAACCTACAGGATAGAGGAATATAGAACCTACAGGATAGAGGAATATAGAACCTACAGGAATATAGAACCTACAGGAATATAGAACCTACAGGAATATAGAACCTAAAGGAATATAGAACCTACAGGAATATAGAATCTACAGGAATATAGAACCTACAGGATAGAGGAATATAGAACCTACAGGAATATAGAACCTACAGGATAGAGGAATATAGAACCTACAGGAATATAGAACCTACAGGATAGAGGAATATAGAACCTACAGGATAGAGGAATATAGAACCTACAGGAATATATAACCTACAGGATAGAGGAATATAGAACCTACAGGAATATAGAACCTACAGGAATATAGTACCTACAGGATATAAGAATATAGAACCTACAGGAATATAGAACCTACAGGAATATAGAACCTACAGGATAGAGGAATATAGAACCTACAGGAATATAGAACCTACAGGAATATAGTACCTACAGGATAGAGGAATATAGAACCTACAGGATAGAGGAATATAGCACCTACATGATAGAGGAATATGGAACCTACAGGAATATAGAACCTACAGGAATATAGAACCTACAGGATAGAGGAATATAGATCCTACAGGAATATAGAACCTACAGGAATATAGAACCTACAGGATAGAGGAATATAGAACCTACAGGAATATAGAACCTACAGGATAGAGGAATATAGAACCTACAGGATAGAGGAATATAGAACCTACAGGAATATAGAACCTACAGGATAGAGGAATATAGAACCTACAGAAATATAGAACCTACAGGAATATAGAACCTACAGGATAGAGGAATATAGAACCTACAGGAATATAGAACCTACAGGAATATAGAACCTACAGGATAGAGGAATATAGAACCTACAGGAATATAGTACCTACAGGATAGAGGAATATAGAACCTACAGGATAGAGGAATATAGAACCTACAGGATAGAGGAATAAAGAACCTACAGGAATATAGAACCTACAGGAATATAGAACCTACAGGATAGAGGAATATAGAACCTACAGGAATATAGAACCTACAGGATATAGGAATATAGAACCTACAGGAATATGGAACATACAGGATAGAGGAATATAGAACCTACATGATAGAGGAATATAGAACCTACAGGATATAGGAATATAGAACCTACAGGAATATGGAACATACAGGATAGAGGGATATAGAACCTACAGGATAGAGGAATATAGAAACTACAGGATAGAGGAATATAGAACCTACAGGAATATAGTACCTACAGGATAGAGGAATATAGAACCTACAGGAATATAGAACCTACAGGATAGAGGAATATAGAACCTACAGGAATATAGAACCTACAGGATAGAGGAATATAGAACCTATAGGATAGAGGAATATAGTACCTACAGGATAGAGGAATATAGAACCTACAGGAATATAGAACCTACAGGAATATAGAACCTACAGGATAGAGGAATATAGAACCTACAGGAATATAGAACCTACAGGAATATAGAACATACAGGATAGAGGAATATAGAACCTACAGGAATATAGAACCTACAGGATAGAGGAATATAGAACCTACAGGAATATAGAACCTACAGGATAGAGAAATATAGAACCTACAGGAATATAGAACCTACAGGAATATAGTACCTACAGGATAGAGGAATATATAACCTACAGGAATATAGAACCTACAGGATAGAGGAATATAGAACCTACAGGAATATAGAACTTACAGGAATATAGAACCTACAGGATAGAGGAATATAGAACCTACAGGAATATAGAACCTACAGGAATATAGAACCTACAGGATAGAGGAATATAGAACCTACAGGATAGAGGAATATAGAACCTACAGGAATATAGTACCTACAGGATAGAGGAATATAGAACCTACAGGAATATAGAACCTACAGGATATAGGAATATAGAACCTACAGGATAGAGGAATATAGAACCTACAGGATAGAGGAATATAGAACCTACAGGATATAGGAATATAGAACCTACAGGAATATAGAACCTACAGGATAGAGGAATATAGAACCTACAGGATAGAGGAATATAGAACCTACAGGATATAGGAATATAGAACCTACAGGAATATAGAACCTACAGGATAGAGGAATATAGAACCTACAGGATAGAGTAATATAGAACCCACAGGATAGAGGAATATAGAACCTACAGGATAGAGGAATATAGAACCTACAGGATAGAGGAATATAGAACCTACAGGAATATAGAACCTACAGGAATATAGAACCTACAGGAATATAGAACCTAAAGGAATATAGAACCTACAGGAATATAGAATCTACAGGAATATAGAACCTACAGGATAGAGGAATATAGAACCTACAGGAATATAGAACCTACAGGATAGAGGAATATAGAACCTACAGGATAGAGGAATATAGAACCTACAGGAATATAGAACCTACAGGATAGAGGAATATAGAACCTACAGGAATATAGAACCTACAGGAATATAGTACCTACAGGATAGAAGAATATAGAACCTACAGGAATATAGAACCTACAGGAATATAGAACCTACAGGATAGAGGAATATAGAACCTACAGGAATATAGAACCTACAGGAATATAGTACCTACAGGATAGAGGAATATAGAACCTACAGGATAGAGGAATATAGAACCTACATGATAGAGGAATATGGAACCTACAGGAATATAGAACCTACAGGAATATAGAACATACAGGAATATAGAACCTACAGGATAGAGGAATATAGAACCTACAGGATAGAGGAATATAGAACCCACAGGATAGAGGAATATAGAACCTACAGGATAGAGGAATATAGAACCTACAGGATAGAGGAATATAGAACCTACAGGAATATAGAACCTACAGGAATATAGAACCTACAGGAATATAGAACCTAAAGGAATATAGAACCTACAGGAATATAGAATCTACAGGAATATAGAACCTACAGGATAGAGGAATATAGAACCTACAGGAATATAGAACCTACAGGATAGAGGAATATAGAACCTACAGGAATATAGAACCTACAGGATAGAGGAATATAGAACCTACAGGATAGAGGAATATAGAACCTACAGGAATATATAACCTACAGGATAGAGGAATATAGAACCTACAGGAATATAGAACCTACAGGAATATAGTACCTACAGGATATAAGAATATAGAACCTACAGGAATATAGAACCTACAGGAATATAGAACCTACAGGATAGAGGAATATAGAACCTACAGGAATATAGAACCTACAGGAATATAGTACCTACAGGATAGAGGAATATAGAACCTACAGGATAGAGGAATATAGAACCTACATGATAGAGGAATATGGAACCTACAGGAATATAGAACCTACAGGAATATAGAACCTACAGGATAGAGGAATATAGATCCTACAGGAATATAGAACCTACAGGAATATAGAACCTACAGGATAGAGGAATATAGAACCTACAGGAATATAGAACCTACAGGATAGAGGAATATAGAACCTACAGGATAGAGGAATATAGAACCTACAGGAATATAGAACCTACAGGATAGAGGAATATAGAACCTACAGAAATATAGAACCTACAGGAATATAGAACCTACAGGATAGAGGAATATAGAACCTACAGGAATATAGAACCTACAGGAATATAGAACCTACAGGATAGAGGAATATAGAACCTACAGGAATATAGTACCTACAGGATAGAGGAATATAGAACCTACAGGATAGAGGAATATAGAACCTACAGGATAGAGGAATAAAGAACCTACAGGAATATAGAACCTACAGGAATATAGAACCTACAGGATAGAGGAATATAGAACCTACAGGAATATAGAACCTACAGGATATAGGAATATAGAACCTACAGGAATATGGAACATACAGGATAGAGGAATATAGAACCTACATGATAGAGGAATATAGAACCTACAGGATATAGGAATATAGAACCTACAGGAATATGGAACATACAGGATAGAGGGATATAGAACCTACAGGATAGAGGAATATAGAAACTACAGGATAGAGGAATATAGAACCTACAGGAATATAGTACCTACAGGATAGAGGAATATAGAACCTACAGGAATATAGTACCTACAGGAATATAGAACCTACAGGATAGAGGAATAGAGAACCTACAGGAATATAGTACCTACAGGATAGAGGAATATAGAACCTACAGGAATATAGAACCTACAGGAATATAGTACCTACAGGATAGAGGAATATAGAACCTACAGGAATATAGAACCTACAGGATAGAGGATTATAGAACCTACAGGAATATAGAACCTACAGGATAGAGGAATAGAGAACCTACAGGAATATAGTACCTACAGGATAAAGGAATATAGAACCTACAGGATAGAGGAATATAGAACCTACAGGAATATAGAACCTACAGGATAGAGGAATATAGAACCTACAGGACAGAGGAATATAGAACCTACAGAAATATAGAACCTACAGGAATATAGTACCTACAGGATAGAGGAATATAGAACCTACAGGAATATAGAACCTACAGGAATATAGAACCTACAGGATAGAGGAATATAGAACCTACAGGAATATAGTACCTACAGGAATATAGAACCTACAGGATAGAGGAATATAGAACGTACAGGAATATAGAACCTACAGGATAGAGGAATATAGAACCTACAGGATAGAGGAATATAGAACCTACAGGATAGAGGAATATAGAACCTACAGGAATATAGAACCTACAGGAATATAGAACCTACAGGATAGAGGAATATAGAACCTACAGGAATATAGAACCTACAGGAATATAGAACCTACAGGATAGAGGAATATAGAACCTACAGGAATATAGAACCTACAGGAATATAGAACCTACAGGATAGAGGAATATAGAACCTACAGGAATATAGTACCTACAGGATAGAGGAATATAGAACCTACAGGAATATAGAACCTACAGGATATAGGAATATAGAACCTACAGTAATATAGAACCTACAGGAATATAGAACCTACAGGAATATAGTACCTACGGGAATATAGAACCTACAGGATAGAGGAATAGAGAACCTACAGGAATATAGTACCTACAGGATAAAGGAATATAGAACCTACAGGATAGAGGAATATAGAACCTACAGGAATATAGAACCTACAGGATAGAGGAATATAGAACCTACAGGATAGAGGAATATAGAACCTACAGAAATATAGAACCTACAGGAATATAGTACCTACAGGATAGAGGAATATAGAACCTACAGGAATATAGAACCTACAGGAATAAAGAACCTACAGGATAGAGGAATATAGAACCTACAGGAATATAGTACCTACAGGAATATAGAACCTACAGGATAGAGGAATATAGAACCTACAGGAATATAGAACCTACAGGATAGAGGAATATAGAACCTACAGGATAGAGGAATATAGAACCTACAGGATAGAGGAATAAAGAACCTACAGGAATATAGAACCTACAGGAATATAGAACCTACAGGATAGAGGAATATAGAACCTACAGGAATATAGTACCTACAGGATAGAGGAATATAGAACCTACAGGAATATAGAACCTACAGGATATAGGAATATAGAACCTACATGATAGAGGAATATAGAACCTACAGGATATAGGAATATAGAACCTACAGGAATATAGAACCTACAGGAATATAGAACCTACAGGAATATAGAACCTACAGGAATATAGTACCTACAGGAATATAGAACCTACAGGAATATAGAACCTACAGGAATATAGAACCTACAGGATATAGGAATATAGAACCTACAGGAATATAGAACCTACAGGAATATAGAACCTACAGGATATAGGAATATAGAACCTACAGGATAGAGGAATATAGAACCTACAGGAATATAGTACCTACAGGATAGGGGAATATAGAACCTACAGGAATATAGAACCTACAGGATATAGGAATATAGAACCTACAGGATAGAGGAATATAGAACCTACAGGAATATAGAACCTACAGGAATATAGAACCTACAGGAATATAGAACCTACAGGATATAGGAATATAGAACCTACAGGAATATAGAACCTACAGGATAGAGGAATATAGAACCTACAGGATATAGGAATATAGAACCTACAGGATAGAGGAATATAGAACCTACAGGATAGAGGAATATAGAACCTACAGGAATATAGAACCTACAGGATAGAGGAATATAGAACCTACAGGAATATAGAACCTACAGGATACAGGAATATAGAACCTACAGGATAGAGGAATATAGAACCTACAGGAATATAGAACCTACAGGAATATAGAACCTACAGGATAGAGGAATATAGAACCTACAGGATATAGGAATATAGAACCTACAGGATAGAGGAATATAGAACCTACAGGAATATAGAACCTACAGGATAGAGGAATATAGAACCTACAGGAATATAGAACCTACAGGAATATAGAACCTACAGGATAGAGGAATATAGAACCTACAGGATAGAGGAATATAGAACCTACAGGATAGAGGAATATAGAACCTACAGGAATATAGAACCTACAGGAATATAGAACCTACAGGATAGAGGAATATAGAACCTACAGGATAGAGGAATATAGAACCTACAGGAATATAGAACCTACAGGAATATAGAACCTACAGGATAGAGGAATATAGAACCTACAGGAATATAGTACCTACAGGATAGAGGAATATAGAACCTACAGGATAGAGGAATATAGAACCTACAGGAATATAGAACCTACAGGAATATAGAACCTACAGGAATATAGAACCTACAGGATAGAGGAATATAGAACCTACAGGATATAGGAATATAGAACCTACAGGATAGAGGAATATAGAACCTACAGGATAGAGGAATATAGAACCTACAGGAATATAGAACCTACAGGATAGAGGAATATAGAACCTACAGGAATATAGAACCTACAGGATACAGGAATATAGAACCTACAGGAACCTACAGGATACAGGAATATAGAACCTACAGGATAGAGGAATATAGAACCTACAGGAATATAGAACCTACAGGAATATAGAACCTACAGGATAGAGGAATATAGAACCTACAGGATATAGGAATATAGAACCTACAGGATAGAGGAATATAGAACCTACAGGAATATAGAACCTACAGGATAGAGGAATATAGAACCTACAGGAATATAGAACCTACAGGAATATAGAACCTACAGGATAGAGGAATATAGCACCTACAGGATAGAGGAATATAGAACCTACAGGATAGAGGAATGTAGAACCTACAGGAATATAGAACCTACAGGAATATAGAACCTACAGGATAGAGGAATATAGAACCTACAAGATAGAGGAATATAGAACCTACAGGAATATAGAACCTACAGGAATATAGAACCTACAGGATAGAGGAATATAGAACCTACAGGAATATAGTACCTACAGGATAGAGGAATATAGAACCTACAGGATAGAGGAATATAGAACCTACAGGAATATAGAACCTACAGGAATATAGAACATACAGGAATATAGAACCTACAGGATAGAGGAATATAGAACCTACAGGAATATAGAACCTACAGGAATATAGAACCTACAGGATAGAGGAATATAGAACCTACAGGATAGAGGAATATAGAACCTACAGGAGAGAGATGATCTGTCCCCCCCTTTTGAGTTCTGGTCCAAAGTAGTGCACTACATAGGAAATAGGGTGCCATTTGGCTGGTCCAAAGTAGTGCACTACGTAGGGAATAGGTTGCCATTTGGCTGGACCAAACAGGAACCTACAGGAATATAGAACCTACAGGATAGAGGAATATAGAACCTACAGGAATATATAACCTACAGGAATATAGAACCTACAGGATAGAGGAATATAGAACCTACAGGATAGAGGAATATAGAACCTACATGATAGAGGAATATGGAACCTACAGGAATATAGAACCTACAGGAATATAGAACCTACAGGATAGAGGAATATAGATCCTACAGGAATATAGAACCTACAGGAATATAGAACCTACAGGATAGAGGAATATAGAACCTACAGGAATATAGAACCTACAGGATAGAGGAATATAGAACCTACAGGATAGAGGAATATAGAACCTACAGGAATATAGAACCTACAGGATAGAGGAATATAGAACCTACAGAAATATAGAACCTACAGGAATATAGAACCTACAGGATAGAGGAATATAGAACCTACAGGAATATAGAACCTACAGGAATATAGAACCTACAGGATAGAGGAATATAGAACCTACAGGAATATAGTACCTACAGGATAGAGGAATATAGAACCTACAGGAATATAGTACCTACAGGATAGAGGAATATAGAACCTACAGGAATATAGAACCTACAGGATAGAGGATTATAGAACCTACAGGAATATAGAACCTACAGGATAGAGGAATAGAGAACCTACAGGAATATAGTACCTACAGGATAAAGGAATATAGAACCTACAGGATAGAGGAATATAGAACCTACAGGAATATAGAACCTACAGGATAGAGGAATATAGAACCTACAGGATAGAGGAATATAGAACCTGCAGAAATATAGAACCTACAGGAATATAGTACCTACAGGATAGAGGAATATAGAACCTACAGGAATATAGAACCTACAGGAATATAGAACCTACAGGATAGAGGAATATAGAACCTACAGGAATATAGTACCTACAGGAATATAGAACCTACAGGATAGAGGAATATAGAACGTACAGGAATATAGAACCTACAGGATAGAGGAATATAGAACCTACAGGATAGAGGAATATAGAACCTACAGGATAGAGGAATATAGAACCTACAGGAATATAGAACCTACAGGAATATAGAACCTACAGGATAGAGGAATATAGAACCTACAGGAATATAGAACCTACAGGAATATAGAACCTACAGGAATATAGAACCTACAGGATAGAGGAATATAGAACCTACAGGAATATAGAACCTACAGGAATATAGAACCTACAGGATAGAGGAATATAGAACCTACAGGAATATAGAACCTACAGGATAGAGGAATATAGAACCTACAGGAATATAGAACCTACAGGATAGAGGAATATAGAACCTACAGGAATATAGAACCTACAGGAATATAGAACCTACAGGAATATAGAACCTACAGGAATATAGAACCTACAGGATAGGAATATAGAACCTACAGGAATATAGTACCTACAGGAATATAGAACCTACAGGATAGAGGAATAGAGAACCTACAGGAATATAGAACCTACAGGATAAAGGAATATAGAACCTACAGGATAGAGGAATATAGAACCTACAGGAATATAGAACCTACAGGATAGAGGAATATAGAACCTACAGGATAGAGGAATATAGAACCTACAGAAATATAGAACCTACAGGAATATAGAACCTACAGGATAGAGGAATATAGAACCTACAGGAATATAGAACCTACAGAATATAGAACCTACAATATAGAATATAGAACCTACAGGATATAGGAATATAGAACCTACAGGATAGAGGAATATAGAACCTACAGGAATATAGAACCTACAGGATAGAGGAATATAGAACCTACAGGATAGAGGAATATAGAACCTACAGGAATATAGAACCTACAGGAATATAGAACCTACAGGATAGAGGAATATAGAACCTACAGGAATATAGTACCTACAGGAATATAGAACCTACAGGATAGAGAAATATAGAACGTACAGGAATATAGAACCTACAGGATAGAGGAATATAGAACCTACAGGATAGAGGAATATAGAACCTACAGGATAGAGGTATATAGAACCTACAGGAATATAGAACCTACAGGAATATAGAACCTACAGGATAGAGGAATATAGAACCTACAGGAATATAGAACCTACAGGAATATAGAACCTACAGGAATATAGAACCTACAGGATAGAGGAATATAGAACCTACAGGAATATAGAACCTACAGGAATATAGAACCTACAGGATAGAGGAATATAGAACCTACAGGAATATAGTACCTACAGGATAGAGGAATATAGAACCTACAGGAATATAGAACCTACAGGATATAGGAATATAGAACCTACAGTAATATAGAACCTAAAGGAATATAGAACCTACAGGAATATAGTACCTACAGGAATATAGAACCTACAGGATAGAGGAATAGAGAACCTACAGGAATATAGTACCTACAGGATAAAGGAATATAGAACCTACAGGATAGAGGAATATAGAACCTACAGGAATATAGAACCTACAGGATAGAGGAATATAGAACCTACAGGATAGAGGAATATAGAACCTACAGAAATATAGAACCTACAGGAATATAGTACCTACAGGATAGAGGAATATAGAACCTACAGGAATATAGAACCTACAGGAATATAGAACCTACAGGATAGAGGAATATAGAACCTACAGGAATATAGTACCTACAGGAATATAGAACCTACAGGATAGAGGAATATAGAACCTACAGGAATATAGAACCTACAGGATAGAGGAATATAGAACCTACAGGATAGAGGAATATAGAACCTACAGGATAGAGGAATAAAGAACCTACAGGAATATAGAACCTACAGGAATATAGAACCTACAGGATAGAGGAATATAGAACCTACAGGAATATAGTACCTACAGGATAGAGGAATATAGAACCTACAGGAATATAGAACCTACAGGATATAGGAATATAGAACCTACATGATAGAGGAATATAGAACCTACAGGATATAGGAATATAGAACCTACAGGAATATAGAACCTACAGGAATATAGAACCTACAGGAATATAGAACCTACAGGAATATAGTACCTACAGGAATATAGAACCTACAGGAATATAGAACCTACAGGATATAGGAATATAGAACCTACAGGAATATAGAACCTACAGGAATATAGAACCTACAGGATATAGGAATATAGAACCTACAGGATAGAGGAATATAGAACCTACAGGAATATAGTACCTACAGGATAGGGGAATATAGAACCTACAGGAATATAGAACCTACAGGATATAGGAATATAGAACCTACAGGATAGAGGAATATAGAACCTACAGGAATATAGAACCTACAGGAATATAGAACCTACAGGAATATAGAACCTACAGGATATAGGAATATAGAACCTACAGGAATATAGAACCTACAGGATAGAGGAATATAGAACCTACAGGATATAGGAATATAGAACCTACAGGATAGAGGAATATAGAACCTACAGGATAGAGGAATATAGAACCTACAGGAATATAGAACCTACAGGATAGAGGAATATAGAACCTACAGGAATATAGAACCTACAGGATACAGGAATATAGAACCTACAGGATAGAGGAATATAGAACCTACAGGATATAGGAATATAGAACCTACAGGATAGAGGAATATAGAACCTACAGGAATATAGAACCTACAGGATAGAGGAATATAGAACCTACAGGAATATAGAACCTACAGGAATATAGAACCTACAGGATAGAGGAATATAGAACCTACAGGATAGAGGAATATAGAACCTACAGGATAGAGGAATATAGAACCTACAGGAATATAGAACCTACAGGAATATAGAACCTACAGGATAGAGGAATATAGAACCTACAGGATAGAGGAATATAGAGCCTACAGGAATATAGAACCTACAGGAATATAGAACCTACAGGATAGAGGAATATAGAACCTACAGGAATATAGTACCTACAGGATAGAGGAATATAGAACCTACAGGATAGAGGAATATAGAACCTACAGGAATATAGAACCTACAGGAATATAGAACCTACAGGAATATAGAACCTACAGGATAGAGGAATATAGAACCTACAGGAATATAGAACCTACAGGAATATAGAACCTACAGGATAGAGGAATATAGAACCTACAGGATAGAGGAATATAGAACCTACAGGAGAGAGATGATCTGTCCCCCCCTTTTGAGTTCTGGTCCAAAGTAGTGCACTACATAGGAAATAGGGTGCCATTTGGCTGGTCCAAAGTAGTGCACTACGTAGGGAATAGGTTGCCATTTGGCTGTACCAAAGAGGGGCACTACATAGGGAATAGGGTGCCATTTGGCTGCTCAAAAGAGGGGCACTACATAGGGAATAGGGTGCCATTTGGCTGGTCCAAAGAGGGGCACTACATAGGGAATAGGGTGCCATTAGAGACTCAACACTGTTTTTTTCTTCTCCATTACTTTGTGAAAGCATGAAAGTTATTAATCCAAGGTCTCCTCAATGATATGTCACCTGTCTACAACTACCTGTAAAGGAATGAAAGCCTGTTTTTACTCACCACATTCATGACCCATACATACCACACTCATAACCCATACAATCCACATTCACAATAAATAATACCACGTTCATAACCCATACATACCACATTCAAAATAAATACATACCACAATCATAACCCATACATACCACATTCATAACCCATACATACCACATTCATAACCCATACATACCACATTCATAATAAATACATACCACGTTCATAACCCATATATACAGCATTCATAACCCATACATACCACATTCATAACCCATACCATACATATCATATTTATAACCTGTACATGTCCTATTCATAACCCATACATGTCATATTTATAACCCATACATGTCATATTTATAACCCATACATGTCCTATTTATAACCCATACATGTCATATTTATAACCCATACATGTCATATTTATAACCCATACATGTCATATTTATAACCCATACATGTCATATTCATAACCCATACATGTCCTATTTATAACCCATACATGTCATATTTATAACCCATACCTGTCATATTTATAACCCATACATGTCATATTTATAACCCATACCTGTCATATTTATAACCCATACATGCCACATGCATAACCCATACAGATTAAAAAGCAGTACATAAGCAGTACATATTATGCATAAGCAGTACATAGCAGTACATAAGCAGTACAGAGCAGTACATAAGCAGTACATAGCAGTACATAGCAGTACATAGCAGTACATAGCAGTACATAGCAGTATATAGCAGTACATAGCAGTATATAGCAGAACATATTATGCATAAGCAGTACATAGCAGTACATAGCAGTATATAGCAGTATATAGCAGTACATAGCAATACATAAGCAGTACATAGCAGTATATAGCAGTACATAGCAGTACATAGCAGTACATAGCAGTATATAGCAGAACATATTATGCATAAGCAGTACATAGCAGTACATAGCAGTATATAGCAGTACATAGCAGTACATAGCAGTATATAGCAGAACATATTATGCATAAGCAGTACATAGCAGTACATAGCAGTATATAGCAGTACATAACAGTACATAGCAGTACATTAGCAGTACATTAGCAGTACATAGCAGTACATAGCATAAACAATCATCAAGACTCTTTTTAGCTTACAAGTAAGAGACATTTTATTCTCAGAAAGAGAAGAAGAAGAAAGAGAAGAAGGAAGAGAAGAAGAAGAAGAAGAAGGAAGAGAAGAGAAGAAGAAGGAAGAGAAGAAGGAAGTAGAAGAAGAAGAAGAATAAGAAGCAGAAGAAGAAGGAAGAAGAAGAAGAAGAAGAAGAAGAAGAAGAAGAAGAAGAAGAAGAAGGAAGAAGCAGAAGAAGAAGGAAGCAGAAGAAGAAAGAGAAGAAGAAGAAAATAGAAGAAGCAGCAGAAGAAGAGTTGTATTTCCTGTCACCCCTGGTGGCATTGTCATAGTTTTTTTCAATTACATGTGCAAAGTGGGATTCTATCTATAGTGAAATTAGAACTATGTGGAGGAATTTTCATTACTTTTTTCTCTAATAAGCCTCTTATATTTCATTATCGTGGTAATCAGCACTGTTCTTATCAGTACCGTCCACTCATCATTATACTAGAGGAATCAGACTGAATAATGTCTCTTTCTGTCCTGGTTCGCCTACTCGCCGAGGATTACTCCCAAATGGCACCCTATTCCCAAAATAGTGCACTTCTTTTGACCAGGGTGCCATAGAGCTCTGTTCTAACGTAGTGCACTAAATAGGGAATAGGGTTCTATAGGGCTCTGGTCTAAAGTAGTGCGCTAAATAGGGAATAGGGTTCTATAGGGCTCTGGTCTAAAGTAGTGCGCTAAATAGGGAATAGGGTTCTATAGGGCTCTGGTCTAAAGTAGTGCGCTAAATAGGGAATAGGGTTCTATAGGGCTCTGGTCTAAAGTAATGCACTAAATAGGGAATAGGGTGCCATCCTATTCTTCATCTTCATCTTTAACTAAAAAATATGTATGTTAATGGACACCACAGGCTACGATAATTAGAAATTAAAATCCATATTACCAGGAAGGAAATAACGTTGAGTTTCAGAGAAAGTTTTCTAATTACTAGAAACCTCTACGATCAACAAATTATTACTTTTAGAAGAACTGGAGGCACACTAACATCTCAAGTTTATTTTCTCTACTAATCTTTCTCTAATAATCTTTCCCTGACAACCCCCCCCCCCCCCCTCACACACACACAGACACACACTTGTCCCTCTGTAGTGTCACACGGAAATCACATCCTGTCCCATGTCTGTCTGTCTGTCTGCCTGCCTGCCTGCCTGTCTGTCTGTCTGTCTGTCTGTCTGTCTGTCTGCCTGCCTGCCTGCCTGCCTGCCTGCCTGCCTGCCTGTCTGTCTGCCTGCCTGTCTGCCTGCCTGTCTACTCCTGCTATCTGGCCGTCTGAGGACCCAGTTACAACCACTCACCTTGAGTGCTGCATCACACATCCCAGAGGCCCCCGGAAACACGCCTGATGAATTTTCCCCAGAAGAAAGGTAGGGTTATCTAGGAGGTCAGGCCCACGTGAACGACATTCATCAAACCGCTCCAGAGGAAGCCAATGAAATTGGAAAACCTGTAAAAAGGGAAGGGACAGGGGGAGGGGAGGCTGGTAGAGGGGTGTGTGTGTGTGTGTGTGTGTGTGTGTGTGTGTGTGTGTGTGTGTGTGTGTGTGTGTGTGTGTGTGCGTGTGGGTGTGTGTGGGTGTGTGTGTTCCTGTGTGAAAAACAAACAAACACTTCGTAGACAAACAGAGCCTGGGGTGATACCGCTATAGCCATGTCTCAGTGGAGGATGAGACATAACCCCACCACACACATACACACACTCTCTCTCACACACACACACACACACACACACACACACACACACACACACACACACACACACTCGCACACACACACTCACACACACACATTCGCACACACACAAACATTTTCTTTGTCTGTTTGGTAGAGATTTCTACCGTTGACATACTAAGGTGTCAACCCACAGTGCGTTTCAAGACTTCATTCGGTGTGTACGACTCAGTACAGAGCAGCATTATAGTGTGAAACACATCGGATTCATTATATTGGGTTTATATGGTGGAAAATGGAAGGTACTTTTCACTATATACACAGAGCAGAGACAGCTGACTCAAGCATTAATACGAGAACATACTTGTTTGTCTTTTAGATAGAGAGAGAGAGAGAGAGAGAGAGAGAGAGAGAGAGAGCGAGAGAGGGGATATTATATATTAGGAGAGAGGCGGAGAGGAGGAGGGAGAAGATTATATGAGAGAGGAGAAGATAAGAGGAGATGAGGAGAGAGGAGAATAGAGGAGAGAGGAGGAGAGAGGGGATAAGAGGAGAGAGGAGGAGAAGATGAGATAAGAGGAGAGAGGAGGAGAGAGGGGACAAGAGGAGAGAGGAGGAGAGAGGAAATGAGAGGAGAGAGGAGGAGAGAGGAAATGAGAGGAGAGGAGGAGGAGAGGGGATGAGAGGAGATAGGAAATGAGAGGAGATGAGAGGAGAGAGGAGGAGAGAGGAAATGAGAGGAGAGGAGGAGGAGAGAGGGGATGAGAGGAGAGAGGAGGAGAGAGGAATTGAGAGGAGAGAGGAGGATAGAGGAGGGAGGAGGAGAGAGGAGATGAGAGGAGAGAGGAAATCAGAGGAGAGAGGAGGAGAGAGGGGATGAGAGAAGAGAGGACGAGAGAGGAAATGAGAGGAGAGAGGAGGAGAGAGGGGATGAGAGGAGAGAGGAGGAGAGAGGAAATGAGAGGAGAGGAGGAGGAGAGAGGGGATGAGAGGAGAGAGGAGAGAGGAGGATAGAGGAGGAGAGAGGATGAGAGATGAGAGGAGAGAGGAGGAGAGAGGAAATTAGAGGAGAGAGGAGGATAGAGGAGGGAGGAGGAGAGAGGAGATGAGAGGAGAGAGAAAATGAAAGGAGAGAGTAGGAGAGAGGGGATGAGATGAGAGAGGAGGATAGAGGAAATGAGAGGAGAGAGGAGGACAGAGGAGATGAGAGGAGAGAGGAGGAGAGAGGAAATGAGAGGAAAGAGGAGATAAGAGGAGAGTGGAGAGGAGGAGAGAAAGAGAGAGGAGAGGAGGAGAGAGGAGGAGAGAAAGAGAGAGGAAATGAGAGGATAGAGGAGGATAGAGGAGAGAAAGAGAGAGGAGAGGAGGAGAGAGGAGGAGAGAGGAGGATTTTAGAAGACCTTTAACACTACTGAGATATATGTCTTTATCACCAGTACTCTACACACACACACACACACACACACACACACACACACACACACACACACACACAACCGTCCATGGTAGAAGTTAAGAAGGCGATTAACTTTACAACATTTTTTAAAGCAGTTGGTATTGCAGTACTGTTGAATAAAGTTGTAGCCTCCCCCAATTAGCTGAAGATCAACACGGTTTGCTCTGAATGTGTTCTGAGTACTGGATACTGCCATTGACTTGGTAGAGTCCACAGTGAATCCATTCCACAAATCATCCCTGAACTACAGAGGCATAACTTAATTACTAAGTACGGTCTATACATTACACCAATACGTCCTCAACAGTGGGTTCATCACGCTTCTAGAGGATCAAAACAACGTGGAAACTCTGGAAAATACAGAGTCTGTATAGACCAAATCATCCAGTCTGTATAGACCACATATATCTGTATAGACCGTATCATCCAGTCTGTATAGACCATATCATCCAGTCTGTATATACCATATCATCCAGTCTGTATCATCCAGTCTGTATAGACCGTATCATCCAGTCTGTATAGACCATATCATCCAGTCTGTATAGACCATATCATCCAGTCTGTATAGACCACATCATCCAGTCTGTATAGACTGTATCATTCAGTCTGTATAGACCGTATCATCCAGTCTGTATAGACCATATCATCCAGTCTGTATAGACCATATCATCCAGTCTGTATAGACCACATCATCCAGTCTGTATATACCATATCATCCAGTCTGTATAGACCACATCATCCAGTCTGTATAGACTGTATCATCCAGTCTGTATAGACCACATCATCCAGTCTGTATAGACCACATCATCCAGTCTGTATAGACCGTATCATCCAGTCTGTATAGACCGTATCATCCAGTCTGTATAGACCGTATCATCCAGTCTGTATAGACTGTATCATCCAGTCTGTATCATCCAGTCTGTATAGACTGTATCATCCAGTCTGTATAGACTGTATCATCCAGTCTGTATCATCCAGTCTGTATAGAACATATCATCCAGTCTGTATTATCCAGTCTGTATAGACCACATCATCCAGTCTGTATAGACAACACCATCCAGTCTGTATAGACCACATCATCCTGTCTGTATAGACTGTATCATCCAGTCTGTATAGAACATATCATCCAGTCTGTATAGACCGTATCATCCAGTCTGTATCATCCAGTCTGTATAGACCACATCATCCAGTCTGTATAGAAAACATCATCCAGTCTGTATAGACCTCATTATCCAGTCTGTATAGACCACATCATCCAGTCTGTATAGACTGTATCATCCAGTCTGTATAGAACATATCATCCAGTCTGTATAGACCGTATCATCCAGTCTGTATAGAACATATCATCCAGTCTGTGTCATCCAGTCTGTATAGACCACATCATCCAGTCTGTATAGACCACATCATCCAGTCTGTATAGACCACATCATCCAGTCTGTATAGACCACATCATCCAGTCTGTATAGACTGTATCATCCAGTCTGTATAGAACATATCATCCAGTCTGTATAGTCCGTATCATCCAGTCTGTATAGAACATACCATCCAGTCTGTATCATCCAGTCTGTATGGACTGTATCTTCTCAGAAATAGATTACAGGAATATAATTTAGATTTTTCATGTTTCTTTTCCAGAAAGCTCTTTCAGTCTTTCAGTCTGTACGGTGGTTTGATAATGACAGGGGCTGATGGGAAATTATATCACGCAATACAGTATCTCCACTAAGCCCCATCTGCCTGTGTGCGTGTTAATGAATATCTCACAGGTTGGTTTCCCACTCCCTCGGGTGTAAAATGATTTGGTTTAAACGTCCAGAACGGGTTTAAACGTCCAGAACGGGTTTAAACGTCCAGAACGGGTTTAAACGTCCAGAACCTGTTTAAACGTCCAGAACGGGTTTAAACGTCCAGAACCAAACAAACAGACAGACTGGGTTTAAACAGACAGACTGGGTTAAAACAGACAGACCAGGTTTAAACAGACAGACTGGGTTTAAACAGACAGACTGGGTTTAAACAGACAGACCGGTTTTAAACAGACAGACTGGGTTTAAACAGACAGACTGGGTTTAAACAGACAGACTGGGTTTAAACAGACAGACCAGGTTTAAACAGACAGACTGGGTTTAAACAGACAGACTGGGTTTAAACAGACAGACCGGTTTTAAACAGACAGACTGGGTTTAAACAGACAGACTGGGTTTAAACAGACAGACTGGGTTTAAACAGACAGACTGGGTTTAAACAGACAGACCGGGTTAAAACAGACAGAGTGGGTTTAAACAGACAGACCGGTTTTAAACAGACAGACTGGGTTTAAACAGACACACTGGGTTTAAACAGACAGACTGTGTTTAAACAGACAGACCGGGTTTAAACAGACAGACCGGGTTTAAACACACAGACTGGGTTTAAACAGACAGACTGGGTTTAAACAGACAGACTGGATTTAAACAGACAGACTGGGTTTAAACAGACAGACTGGATTTAAACAGACAGACTGGGTTTAAACAGACAGACTGGATTTAAACAGACAGACTGGATTTAAACAGACAGACTGGGTTTAAACAGACAGACTGGATTTAAACAGACAGACTGGATTTAAACAGACAGACTGGATTTAAACAGACAGACTGGATTTAAACAGACAGACTGGATTTAAACAGACAGACTGGATTTAAACAGACAGACTGGATTTAAACAGACAGACTGGGTTTAAACAGACAGACTGGGTTTAAACAGACAGACTGGGTTTAAACAGACAGACTGGATTTAAACAGACAGACTGGGTTTAAACAGACAGACTGGGTTTAAACAGACAGACTGGGTTTAAACAGACAGACTGGGTTTAAACAGACAGACCGGGTGTAAACAGACAGACTGGGTTTAAACAGACAGACTGGGTTTAAACAGACAGACTGGATTTAAACAGACAGACTGGGTTTAAACAGACAGACTGGGTTTAAACAGACAGACTGGTTTAAACAGACAGACCGGGTTCGACCCGATGGTAGACTGGATTTATATGGACGTTTCATTCTTTAGGTGGCACTGAGCAGAACACCGGAGTAATTATCCCTGAATTATCACTGTTCATTAATGTGATGTTTGTTTATGTGTCAAATAATCCCTTAAGGGATGGTTTACCAAATGAAGATTGGACACAGAAACAAAATGTAATTCCACACACACACACACACACACACACACACACACACAAACGCACCCACACACACACCAACACACACACAAGCACGCACGCACGCACCCACACGCACCCACACGCACACGCACACACACGCACGCACACACACGCACACACACACGCACACACACACACACACACACACACACACACACACACACACACACACACACACACACACAGAAAGGTGTGTAACGTATTGGAAACACACCCCTCCCTATTATAAGTGAAAAGCGGCAGTGAACTCCTGATATGACTGTATATATAGGGAGTACAATGTCTTCCGCTGTTCTGTCAATCTGGACCGGGTCATATGACGTCCACGTGTAACGGGGTATCAGAGACAGAATAAACACTGATTGGGCTGCATATCAATCCCTGACAATGGAGAGAAGACTAGGACGAAGGCCTTCTGCTCTGCGACCACCCAGACGGCGCCCTACGGGACGCCCAATCACAGCCGGGAGCCCTTCTGCTCTGCGACCACCCAGACGGCGCCCTACGGGACGCCCAATCACAGCCGGGAGCCCTTCTGCTCTGCGACCACCCAGACGGCGCCCTACGGGACACCCAATCACAGCCGGATTGTGACTGGATTCTAACCAGGTACTGCAGTGGCGCGTCTTGCAATAGAGTTGCCGTGTTTTATACCGCTGCCCCACCCGTGGGAGCCCTTCTGCTCTGCGACCACCCAGACGGCCCCCTATTCCCTATTTAGTGCATAACTTTGGCCCAGTGGGACTACCCAGCAGGCCCTGTTGAGAAAAAAAACGACGTTCAGGAACTCAGTCAGGTTCTCAGCTCACTGTTGACAGCTGGAATAGTGCAATGCACCAAGTGCATTATGGGGAAATGTTATTGTGCATCAGCAGTGTTTTCTCTTGTTCTGCCCGTCTCTGACAGTCACTGGCTTAGTCATGTCATCTAATGTTTTCATTGGTTAATGAGTCTCGCCAGCTATCTGAACGTTATAGTAAATCATTGGCAAATTACTGACTGGGCAAGCAGATGGCCTCCATTGATGTATTTTGTCAGGCGCACTCCGATCGTATGAACGTGGAATCATTTATTGGCAAAATGTGTAGATATGAAGGAAATCATCTTTAAAACAGCAAAAAAATCTGTCTCCACCTTTTGGTAAAATGTGTAGAATTTCAGGAAATGAGCGTTTTAAAAACTGCAAAATCTTGTCTCCAAACACTTTAAAATGGCAACATTTTTTCTGCACCACATGGCAAAATGTGTAGAATTGTAGGAGATTCACTTAAATATTTTAAAAAAGGCCCTGGAATTAGACAATAAACATCTAAAGATAGGGCAGGCCCTGGAATTAGACAATAAACATCTAAAGATAGGGCAGGCCCTAGAATTAGACAGTATACATCTGAAGATAGGGCAGGCCCTGGAATTAGACAGTATACATCTGAAGATAGGGCAGGCCTAGAATTAGACAGTATACATCTGAAGATAGGGCATGCCCTGGAATTAGACAGTATACATCTGAAGATAGGGCAGGCCCTGGAATTAGACAGTATACATCTGAAGATAGGGCAGGCCTAGAATTAGACAGTATACATCTGAAGATAGGGCAGGCCCTAGAATTAGACAGTATACATCTGAAGATAGGGCAGGCCCTGGAATTAGACAGTATACATCTGAAGATAGGGCAGGCCCTGGAATTAGACAGTATACATCTGAAGATAGGGCAGGCCCTAGAATTAGACAGTATACATCTGAAGATAGGGCAGGCCTAGAATTAGACAGTATACATCTGAAGATAGGGCAGGCCCTAGAATTAGACAGTATACATCTGAAGATAGGGCAGGCCTAGAATTAGACAGTATACATCTGAAGATAGGGCAGGCCCTAGAATTAGACAGTATACATCTGAAGATAGGGCAGGCCTAGAATTAGACAGTATACATCTGAAGATAGGGCAGGCCCTAGAATTAGACAGTATACATCTGAAGATAGGGCAGGCCCTGGAATTAGACAGTACACATCTGTATGCTAGAAGATAAATATGTAGTCAAGACAAAATGACTCTGTTTGGTGGATTCATATTGAATAAAGCTGTCAACCACTAAATACCTGAAGACAACTAGAACAGAAACCTTGAGGTCAGAACATAATACCAGTAGACAACTAGAACAGAAACCTTGAGGTCAGAACATAATACCAGTAGACAACTAGAACAGAAACCTTGAGATCAAAATGAAGGAATAAACCCATAACTAATCCATTTTCACTTATTTTATCAACAACAATTCATGACTAAGTGAAGATTTGGCGTATTGGAAGATAGGAATAGTCCCTAGGAGAGATGGGATATAGGAATAGCCCCTAGGAGAGATGGGAGTTAGGAATAGCTCCTAGGAGAGATGGGAGATAGGAATAGCCCCTAGGAGAGATGGGAGATAGGAGTAGCCCCTAGGAGAGACGGAAGATAGGAATAGCCCCTAGGAGAGATGGGAGATAATAATTAACCCTAGGAGAGATGGGAGATAGGAGTAGCCCCTAGGAGAGATGGAAGATAGGAATAGCCCCTAGGAGAGATGGGAGTTAGGAATAGCCCCTAGGAGAGATGGGAGATAATAATTAACCCTAGGAGAGATGGGAGATAGGAGTAGCCCCTAGGAGAGATGGAAGATAGGAATAGCCCCTAGGAGAGATGGGAGTTAGGAATAGCCCCTAGGAGAGATGGGAGATAATAATTAACCCTAGGAGAGATGGGAGATAGGAGTAGCCCCTAGGAGAGATGGAAGATAGGAATAGCCCCTAGGAGAGACGAGGCTGGTGTTAGTGTACTAATTACCAAATTCACAAAATGTCTGCCGTCCCTCTTCTCTTCTCTGTCCTCATTCCTATCTTATAATGACCTTCAGATTGGAGAAAAGCTAAAATGGTTTTGCCTGACGACTCAATCTGAATTCTGCTCTATTTACTTTTTACATACTTCGGTCTGCCATTGTTGTTTGTGTTGACTTCCAAATGGTGGGTTTTTTTTACAAAACATTAATCGGCGATTGAATAGTCTCAAACCAAACAGAACATCAAAGGCAATTACACATTTTCTAAACGTCGCTTTTACGTGTGTTTCAGGCTCTGGCCCAAAACCCCATTGGTGGTCTGGGACCAATCAGAACGGTTAGAATGTGTTCACATTCTAGAAGTTAGGAGGGAGTCAGATCCGGAATCATTAACGGAGAAGAAACGCCCGTGGGCGTGGCGTTTGGCCAGAGCAATGAGTCTGGGTAGCCAGGCAAAAAAAATGTATTTCATCTCTACTCTAAATAAAGATTGATGAGGCCCAGCCAGTGGTGAAAATGGGCCTTGAATCCAATACGTTCCTGGAGAGTTTTCTCTTCAGGGGATTTAGTGAGAATCACTCAGGTAGACACAATGCAGAGAATGAGTGAAGGAGGGAGGGAGGGAGGCAGAGAGGCAGAGAGGGAGGGTGGTAGGGAGGGAGGGAGGCAGGGAGGGAGGGAGGATTGGAGGGAGGGCTGGAGGGAGGGAGGCAAGGAAGGAGAGCTGGAGGGGGAGGGAGGGAGGGAGGGAGGGAGGGAGGTAGGCAGGGCTGGAGGGAGGGAGGTAT
>NW_027260915.1:155000-167500 GCF_045791955.1 Oncorhynchus clarkii lewisi
ACCTACAGAGAGATGAACATGAAGACGGGTCCCCTAAGCAAGCTGGGAGAGGGACAGAGAGAGAGAGAGAGAGAGAGAGCGAGCGAGAGAGAGAGTGAATTAGAGAGACACAGAGAGAGTGAGTTTCTTCTCTGGGGTAGTGGTAGTAACTGGGTCAGGGCCTTAGAGCGGTGGCCATTTTCCTCTTGATACAACATTAATATTTTATCATATTAAGGCCCCTACGGTAAGAGGCAAATATCAACGAGAGAGAGGAGAATAGAGTAGAGTAGAGTAGAGTAGAGTAGAGGAGAGGAGAGGAGAGGAGAGGAGAGGAGAGGAGAGGCGAGGAGAGGAGAGGAGAGAACAGGGGATGAGAGGAGAGGAGAGAACAGGGGAGGAGAGGAGAGGAGAGAACAGGGGAGGAGAGGAGAGGAGAGGAGAGGAGAGGAGAGGAGAGGAGAGGAGAGGAGAGGAGAGAACAGGGGAGGAGAGGAGAGGAGAGGAGAGAACAGGGGAGGAGAGGAGAGGAGAATAGAGGAGAGGAGAGGAGAGGAGAGGAGAGGAGAGGAGAGGAGGAATATGAGCAATGTAAACACACACACATATTAAACTAAACCTACTGTCAACACCGTGACACGCTAATGAATATGATTACACCTTAGTGATAAGTATCGCCTCTGTGTTCCAAATGGCTCACTATGGACCCTGCTCAAAAGGAGTGCACTAAATATAAAAATAGGGTTCAATAGGGCTCTGGTCTAAAGGAGTGCACTAAATATAAAAATAGGGTTCAATAGGACTCTGGTCTAACGGAGTGCACTAAATATAAAATAGGGTTCCATTTGGGACTATCAGTAAAGAGGAGCCGGTTGCTAGACCTATCATCATCGGACTATCTGTGAAGAGGAGCCGGTTGCTAGACCTATCATCATGGGACTATCTGTGAAGAGGAGCCGGTTGCTAGACCTATCATCATGGGACTATCAGTGAAGAGGAGCCGGTTGCTAGACCTATCATCATGGGACTATCTGTGAAGAAGAGCCGGTTGCTAGACCTATCATCATGGGACTATCTGTGAAGAAGAGCCGGTTGCTAGACCTATCATCATGGGACTATCTGTGAAGAGGAGCCGGTTGCTAGACCTATCATCATGGGACTATCTGTGAAGAGGAGCCGGTTGCTAGACCTATCATCATGGGACTATCAGTGAAGAGGAGCCGGTTGCTAGACCTATCATCATGGGACTATCTGTGAAGAAGAGCCGGTTGCTAGACCTATCATCATGGGATTATCCCACCTTGCCTTGTTATTTCATAATGTCAGGTTTTAATCTGCTTCGCTCTAAGGTCTTTACCATTTCTGTAGGAGGACAGAGAGGGAGCAGGGGGGGGAGCAGGGAGGGGGGAGCAGGGGGGGGAGCAGGGAGGGGGTAGCAGGGAGGGGGGAGCAGGGAGGGGTGAGCAGGGAGAGGGAGCAGGGAGGGGGTAGCAGGGAGGGGGAGCAGAGGGGAGGGGGAGAGCAGGGGGGGGGAGAGCAGGGGGGGAGCAGGGAAGGAGAGCAGGGAGGGGAGCAGGGAGGGGGAGCAGGGAGGGGGAGAGCAGGGAGGGGGAGAGCAGGGGGGGGGTAGGGAGAGAGAGCAGGGGGGGGGGGGCAGGGAAGGGGAGCAGGGAGGGGGAGCAGGGGGGGGAGCAGGGAGGGGGAGCAGGGAGGGGGAGCAGAGGGGGAGCAGGAGTAGCAGGAGGGAGGGGGAGCAGGGAGGGGGAGCAGGTAGAGGGAGCAGGGAGGGGGAGCAGGGAGGGGGGAGCAGGGAGGGGGAGCAGGTAGAGGGAGCAGGGAGGGGGAGCAGGGAGGGGGGAGCAGGGAGAGGGAGCAGGGAGGGGGAGCAGGTAGAGGGAGCAGGGAGAGGGAGCAGAGGGGGAGCAGGGAGGGGGAGCAGGTAGAGGGAGCAGAGGGGGAGCAGGGAGGGGGAGCAGGGAGGGGGAGCAGAGGGGGAGCAGGGAGGGGGAGCAGGTAGAGGGAGCAGAGAGGGAGCAGGGAGGGGGAGCAGGGAGGGGGAGCAGGGAGGGGGAGCAGAGGGGGAGCAGGGAGGGGGAGCAGGGAGAGGGAGCAGAGGGGGAGCAGGGAGGGGGAGCAGGTAGAGGGAGCAGGGAGAGGGAGCAGAGGGGGAGCAGGTAGAGGGAGCAGAGGGGGAGCAGGGAGGGGGAGCAGGGAGGGGGAGCAGGGAGGGGGAGCAGAGGGGGAGCCGGAGTAGGAGGAGGGAGGGGGAGCAGGGAGGGGGAGCAGGGAGGGGGAGCAGGTAGAGGGAGCAGGGAGGGGGAGCAGGTAGAGGGAGCAGGGAGGGGGAGAAGGGAGGGGGAGCAGGTAGAGGGAGCAGAGGGGGAGCAGGGAGGGGGAGCAGGTAGAGGGAGCAGGGAGAGGGAGCAGAGGGGGAGCAGGAAGGGGGAGCAGGTAGAGGGAGCAGAGGGGGAGCAGGGAGGGGGAGCAGGGAGGGGGAGCAGGGAGAGGGAGCAGAGGGGGAGCAGGGAGGGGAAGCAGGGAGGGGGAGCAGGGAGAGGGAGCAGTGAGAGGGAGCAGGGAGGGGGAGCAAGTAGAGGGAGCAGGTGGAGGAGGGAGCAGGGAGGGGGAGCAGGGAGGGGGAGCAGGTAGGGGGAGCAGGGGGAGGCACGGTGCCGTGATCATACAAAACACACACACACACACATGCACAGATGAGTACGCACACAAACACACAGGCATGTACTGTATGCACAGATGACTACGCGCGCAAACACACAAACACATAACCAATTATGTACAAAGGCGTATGCACGAACGCACACAAGAGCGCCCTTAAAAACATCCAAATCCACACGGGTAATTACAAGGTAGATGAAGACGACCCTTGAGGATCATTCAACACCTTGTTATGTGTGTTCACAGTGCGAATGATGGGCAAAGACAGGAAGGATTTAACATTTATTACATGTGATACATGTGTAAACAAACACCAATAAAAACATTCAGACGAGAACCTGGTCCTGAAGTGACGGTGAACAGACCTTTAGGGGGTTAACGGTACAGAACCTGGTCCTGAAGTGACGGTGAACAGACCTTTAGGGGGTTAACGGTACAGAACCTGGTCCTGAAGTGACGGTGAACAGACCTTCAGGGGGTTAACGGTACAGAACCTGGTCCTGAAGTGACGGTGAACAGACCTTTAGGGGGTTAACGGTACAGAACCTGGTCCTGAAGTGACGGTGAACAGACCTTTAGGGGGTTAACGGTACAGAACCTGGTCCTGAAGTGACGGTAAACAGACTTTCAGGGGGTTAACGGTACAGAACCTGGTCCTGAAGTGACGGTGAACAGACCTTCAGGGTGTTGACGGTACAGAACCTGGTCCTGAAGTGAAGGTGAACAGAGCTTTAGGGGGTTGACGGTACAGAACCTGGTCCTGAAGTGACGGTGAACAGACCTTTAGGGTGTTGACGGTACAGAACCTGGTCCTGAAGTGACGGTGAACAGACCTTTAGGGGGTTAACGGTACAGAACCTGGTCCTGAAGTGACGGTGAACAGACCTTTAGGGGGTTAACGGTACAGAACCTGGTCCTGAAGTGACGGTGAACAGACCTTTAGGGGGTTAACGGTACAGAACCTGGTCCTGAAGTGACGGTGAACAGACCTTTAGGGGGTTAACGGTACAGAACCTGGTCCTGAAGTGACGGTGAACAGACCTTTAGGGGGTTGACGGTACAGAACCTGGTCCTGAAGTGACGGTGAACAGACCTTTAGGGGGTTAACGGTACAGAACCTGGTCCTGAAGTGACGGTGAACAGACCTTTAGGGGGTTGACGGTACAGAACCTGGTCCTGAAGTGACGGTGAACAGACCTTTAGGGGGTTGACGGTACAGAACCTGGTCCTGAAGTGACGGTGAACAGACCTTTAGGGGGTTGACGGTACAGAACCTGGTCCTGAAGTGACGGTGAACAGACCTTTAGGGGGTTGACGGTACAGAACCTGGTCCTGAAGTGACGGTGAACAGACCTTTAGGGGGTTAACGGTACAGAACCTGGTCCTGAAGTGACGGTGAACAGACCTTTAGGGGGTTGACGGTACAGAACCTGGTCCTGAAGTGACGGTGAACAGACCTTTAGGGGGTTAACGGTACAGAACCTGGTCCTGAAGTGACGGTGAACAGACCTTTAGGGGGTTGACGGTACAGAACCTGGTCCTGAAGTGACGGTGAACAGACCTTTAGGGGGTTGACGGTACAGAACCTGGTCCTGAAGTGACGGTGAACAGACCTTTAGGGGGTTGACGGTACAGAACCTGGTCCTGAAGTGACGGTGAACAGACCTTTAGGGGGTTGACGGTACAGAACCTGGTCCTGAAGTGACGGTGAACAGACCTTTAGGGGCTTGACGGTACAGAACCTGGTCCTGAAGTGACAGTGAACAGACCTTTAGGGGGTTAACGGTACAGAACCTGGTCCTGAAGTGACGGTGAACAGACCTTTAGGGGGTTAACGGTACAGAACCTGGTCCTGAAGTGACGGTGAACAGACCTTTAAGGGGTTGACGGTACAGCAGACAATCCCATCCTGATGGTGAACAGACCTTTAGGGGGTTGACGGTACAGCAGACAATCCAATCCTGATGGTGAACAGACTTTTAGGGGGTTGACGGTACAGCAGACAAACCCATCCTGACGGTGAACAGACGTTTAGGGGGTTGACGGTACAGCAGACAATCCCATCCTGATGGTGAACAGACCTTTAGGGGGTTGACGGTACAGCGGACAATCCCATCCTGATGGTGAACAGACCTTAAAGGGGGTTTAATTAAAATATACTGATTGATAGAAACATTGTGTCATTCTTCTGCATGTGGGTTTATTGATCAGTCAGCCTGTTTGCTGTTCAGCTCCAGAAGGCTTTGTTTTGCTGGCATGATCAAACACTGTTTAGCAGAGGAGAAATGTACCTAACTATTAACATATGACATAGTGTGAGTTGTGTTCCAGACCACCTGGAACACAGGCCTACCAGAACACAAGCCTTCCATTTCGAGATAAATCATTTATACGCTCACTTCGAGGTAAGCAACACTGAGTCATGCGTGAGAGCATCAGCTGTTCCGGTTGACTGTGAGATCACTCTCTCCTTAGCCGACATGAGTAAGACCTTTAATAAATAGAAAAACAAAAACAACAACAATGCTTAAACCACATGGGTGACAAGGTGGGCCTGACAGGGCTTGGCTCCCCAGTGGGTGGGCCTGTCAGGGCTTGGCTCCCCAGTGGGTGGGCCTGTCAGGGCTTGGCTCCCCAGTGGGTGGGCCTGTCAGGGCTTGGCTCCCCAGTGGATGGGCCTGTCAGGGCCTGGCATCCCAGTGGGTGGGCCTGTCAGGGCTTGGCTCCCCAGTGGGTGGGCCTGTCAGGGCTTGGCTCCCCAGTGGGTGGGACTGTCAGGGCTTGGATCCCCAGTGGGTGGGCTTGTCAGGGCATGGCATCCTAGTGGGTGGGCCTGTCAGGGCTTGGCTCCCCAGTGAGTGGGACTGTCAGGGCTTGGCTCACCAGTGGGTGGGCCTGTCAGGGCCTGGCATCCCCAGTGGTTGGGACTGTCAGGGCTTGGCTCCTCAGTGGGTGGGACTGTCAGGGCTTGGATCCCCAGTGAGTGGGCCTGTCAGGGCCTGGCATCCTAGTGGGTGGGCCTGTCAGGGCTTGGCTCCCTAGTGGGTGGGACTGTCAGGGCTTGGCTCCCCAGTGGGTGGGCCTGTCAGGGCTTGGCTCCCCAGTGGGTGGGCCTGTCAGGTCTTGGCTCCCCAGTGGGTGGGCCTGTCAGGGCTTGGCTCCCCAGTGGGTGGGCCTGTCAGGGCCTGGTATCCCTAGTGGGTGGGACTGTGTCCATCCATGTCTCTGCCCCTGATGCAAAAAGAGTCAATAACGCCTAAGGAAAAGAAGAGAGACACATACAGTGGGGAGAACAAATATTTGATACACTGCCAATTTTGCAGGTTTTCCTACTTACAAAGCATGTAGAGGTCTCTAATTTTTTTTATCATAGGTACACTTCAACTGTGAGGGACAAAAATCCAGAAAATCTCATTGTGTGATTTTTTAGTAATTCATTTGCATTTTATTGCTTGACATAAGTATTTGATCACCTACCAACCAGTAAGATTTCTGGCTGTATGTACTGTATATATATATATTCTCCCCACTGTGTATGGAAGGTGATGGAGCCCAGGGGAGGCTGGTGCGCGTAACGATCGTGACAGGTGTGCGTAATAATCAACAGACTGGCGACCTCGATCGCTGGAGAGGGAGTATAGGTGTTTATTATGTTTCTCGTGCTTTGTGATTGTGTCGGCTACTTTCTGCATGATTTCTCTGTGGTACTACATAATTGATAGGTCGGTACAGTATACACCTCCACTACACTACTTTGATACGCATCAGTAGAGATTAGATGTAAAAAGCTGTTTAGATATTCATGTTTAGGGAAAGGAGTGTATGTACAGTATGTGGCCTGGGGAAGTGCTTTTTTGCGCTGACTGAATAGAAGCTGATAATTATGAGTTTATTACTCTGCTGGTCTCGGGAAGAAATTACTAGTCTTACTGAGTCTTCACTGTCCAGACCGCGTAAAGACTGAGTACAAATGTATCTGACATCAAGACAAGACTGTGCCCAGTGGTGACCCATCATGCAGGTTTTACTGAGTCTTCACTGTCCAGACCGCGTAAAGACTGAGTACAAATGTATCTGACACCAAGACAAGACTGTGCCCAGTGGTGACCCATCATGCAGGTCTTGCTGAGTCTTCACTGTCCAGACCGCGTAAAGACTGAGTACAAATGTATCTGACACCAAGACAAGACTGTGCCCAGTGGTGACCCATCATGTAGGTCTTGCTGAGTCTTCACTGTCCAGACCGCGTAAAGACTGAGTACAAATGTATCTGACACCAAGACAAGACTGTGCCCAGTGGTGACCCATCATGCAGAGCAGAGCCCCAACTGTTTAGCTACAAAATGTGAAATATAATTGAGATAAAATAAAGCCACATACAAACATGGTATCATTCTTGTTTTCTTGAGTAAGGCAGCTCCAAAATGCAGGTGTTTCAGCCCAGCTCAGAGGCAGCCAGCAGAAAATACGGAGCGTATGGGTTGGTAATGTTGTCTACTTGCACCGTGATTGGCTCAGTGTTCTGTCACTCATGTGGACACGACGTTACCGCCAAGTCTAAGGGTAGACCTCCAAAAATCAAGCCCCTTTGGTGCTGCCGTAGAGTTACATTAGAAGTGCCCATCCAAGAAGGCTCAAAGTCATTGGTCATCCAAGAATGATCAAAGTCATTGGCCATCCAAGGAGGCTCAAAGTCATTGGCCATCCAAGAAGGCTCAAAGTCATTGGCCATCCAAGAAGGCTCAAAGTCATTGGCCATCCAAGAAGGCTCAAAGTCATCGGTCATCCAAGAAGGCTCAAAGTCATTGGCCATCCAAGAAGGCTCAAAGTCATTGGCCATCCAAGAAGGCTCAAAGTCATTGGCCATCCAAGAAGGCTCAAAGTTATTGGTCATCCAAGAAGGCTCAAAGTCATTGGCCATCCAAGAAGGCTCAAAGTTATTGGTCATCCAAGAAGGCTCAAAGTCATTGGCCATCCAAGAAGGCTCAAAGTCATTGGTCATCCAAGAAGGCTCAAAGTCATTGGTCATCCAAGAAGGCTCAAAGTCATTGGCCATCCAAGGAGGCTCAAAGTCATTGGTCATCCAAGAAGGCTCAAAGTCATTGGTCATCCAAGAAGGCTCAAAGTCATTGGCCATCCAAGGAGGCTCAAAGTCATTGGCCATCCAAGGAGGCTCAAAGCCATTGGCCACAGATAAAATGACGTCAAATCAGCTTTGATTGGACTGATCATGTCAAGGTCAAACTTAACTTTTTTTTTAGGTTGCAGTCATCATCATAAGTTTATGATCTACTGGCAAATCCTTTTCAATCCTTGTCATATGAAGAGATGTTCTGAAAATATATTATAGATAAAAAGTATCGGTGGTCATTGGCCAATGGACATAAACATTTCACAACAAGTTGGAAATCGCAAATTTAACAAGATTGTTTTGGAAGGAATCAATGGCTAACTGCAAGCATTGCAAAGCTAATCACTAGCATGCTATTCAGTGGAGTGGGTGTGTGGTCCAAGTCTGGGTTTAAGGATCTCTTTTCCAAGCTTTTCCAAGCTTAAAAGGATAAACATTAAACATGAGCTATGCTGTCAATCCAGCATGATTTATGCCACGTTCAAAACAACTGAAAACTCGGAACTGGTAAATCTCAGTCTTAAGTGAGTTCAAGACAACTGGGAACTCTGGGAAAAACTATTCTCCGACTGGGAAAATACATGTTGAATGGTAATTCGAAGTCGGAAACTCGTGCCCCTTTCTAGAGCTCCGACCTGAAGATCACTGATGTCATGATTCAATCTTGTTTTTTTTCCAGAGTCTACAGTTGCCTTTGAAAGCACCTTACATCCAGAGGAGACCAGACTTTGATGACAAAGTTTGATGACAACATTTTCCCAGAAAAGGAAAACAAAAGGACTGCCACGCCAGCTTCCTGTTCAACTGAGCACAGCACAACAAGGTGAGTCACAAAAGTATATTGTATGCTGCTCCATAAATGATGTAATATGCCAGGGAGATATGTGTACTGTATCTAAGAAAGTAATACTAAGTGTATGTTGTGTAGTAAGATGTTTGTAGCCCATGTGCCTATGACACTCAATATGTGGTCTCTAGTACTACAACACTGCCCCTTACACACAATGGATGTATCCCACCTGACCTAGATACTCAATATGTGGTCTCGAGTACCACAACACTGCCCCTTACACACAATGGATGTATCCCACCTGACCTAGATACTCAATATGTGGTCTCGAGTACCACAACACTGCCCCTTACACACAATGGATGTATCCCAACTGACACCCCATCCCCTACCGTATATCACGTGCTATTTGTGATCAGGGTTAAGGTTAGCAGTAGGGTTAGCATTCGTAGTCGTCGTAGTAGTAGTAGTTCACCTCTGAGGGAAAGAGGTAGTTTAGGATGTAGCCTAGCTACTAATGATCATTAACATACATGATTATGCTCAGTAATAAAATGGTTTATTAAATCCCTGTCTGGGTTGATATCTCTACAGGTCTAAAGGGTTTAGTAAATCCCTGTCTGGGTTGATATCTCTACAGGTCTAAAGGGTTTAGTAAATCCCTGTCTGGGTTGATATCTCTACAGGTCTAAAGGGTTTAGTAAATCCCTGTCTGGGTTGATATCTCTACAGGTCTAAAGGGTTTAGTAAATACCTGTCTGGGTTGATATCTCTACAGGTCTAAAGGGTTTAGTAAATCCCTGTCTGGGTTGATATCTCTACAGGTCCAAAGGGTTTAGTAAATCCCTGTCTGGGTTGATATCTCTACAGGTCCAAAGGGTTTAGTAAATCCCTGTCTGGGTTGATATCTCTACAGGTCCAAAGGGTTTAGTAAATCCCTGTCTGGGTTGATATCTCTACAGGTCTAATGGGTTATGTCTGGTGCAAATCCAGTATCACTCTCCATTTTTTCAGGCATAGTGGTGGCTGAGTCATGTTATGGGTATGCTTGTCATCATTAAGGGCTGGTGAGTTTTTCTGGATAAATCAAAAAACTGAATGTAGCTAGGCACAGGACACAATCCTTGAGGAAAACCTGGTTCATTCTGCTTTCCACCAGACACGGGGAGATGAATTCACATTTCAGCGGGCCAAATCTACACCGGAGTTGCTTACCAAGAAGACAGTGAATGTTCCTGAGTTGTCGAGTTACAGCTTCGATTTAATTAAATCTCCTTGCAAGTATTATGGCAAGACTTGAACATGTTTTTATAGCAATGATCAACAACCAATCAGAGCCTGAAGAATTAAGAAAAGAATAATGGGCAAATGTTCCACAATCCAGGAAAAGCACTGATTTACCCAGAAAGCCTCACAGCTGTAATCTCTGCCAAGGGTGCTTCTGCACTGTGTTTCTCTCTCAGGGCCTCTGGACTAAAGAAGTGTACTATATAGGGAATAGGGTTCTATAGGGCTCTGGTCTAAAGTAGTGCACTATGGAGGGAATAGGGTGCCATTTGGGAAGTAGACCATCTATTTGTCCTGAATGGTGTTTCAGGTTTAGACTGCAATAGTCCTGCCGATGGTAGAGAGAGAAATGAGGACATGAGGGGCAACACACACACACACACAGGGTAGAGACAGCTGGTGTATAAAGATAGCACTGGATCAGAGCAGCGTCGAAGCAGCAGAGGGTTGTGATAGTGTCACTGGCACTCAGGGGTCAAGGGTTAAGGGTCAAAAGAGACAGTTGCCATCCTCGATACACCTCCGATCGATGCTCACCACCCCCAGACCCTGGGCTCACAGGTAAGCTCTACCTTTCCGTGTTTGAGTCACTGCAGCATAAAAAAGGCAGAGAAAGACAGAGACAGACAGAGAGACAGAGAGCGACAGAGAGACAGAGAGAGAGAGAGAGAGATCTATATTTCCCATTGTTTCACTTTCACTCACTTAGCTTGTGAATGCAGCTAGCTAGTTTAGCCTACTCCAACACCAGGCTCAAACAGGGAGGGTTAGCTAGCTAGCTGACTATGGAAACCCAACACTGGAACTCTTCCAAGTCAAGGTTTTTGGTTTAATACATTTATTGCCACCGGGGCCTGTCGATGTTAAGCTGCTTGCTGACTGTACTGCAGTGATCCCGGGGCCTGTCGGTGTTAAGCTGCTTGCTGACTGTACTGCAGTGATCCCGGGGCCTGTCGGTGTTAAGCTGCTTGCTGACTGTACTGCAGTGATCCCGGGGCCTGTCGGTGTTAAGCTGCTTGCTGACTGTACTGCAGTGATCCCGGGGCCTGTCGGTGTTAAGCTGCTTGCTGACTGTACTGCAGTGATCCCGGGGCCTGTCAGTGTTAAGCTGCTTGCTGACTGTACTGCAGTGATCCCGGGGCCTGTCAGTGTTAAGCTGCTTGCTGACTGTACTGCAGTGATCCCGGGGCCTGTGGGTGTTAAGCTGCTTGCTGACTGTACTGCAGTGATCCCGGGGCCTGTCGGTGTTAAACTGCTTGCTGACTGTACTGCAGTGATCCCGGGGCCTGTCGGTGTTAAGCTGCTTGCTGACTGTACTGCAGTGATCCCGGGGCCTGTCGATGTTAAGCTGCTTGCTGACTGTACTGCAGTGATCCCGGGGCCTGTCGGTGTTAAACTGCTTGCTGACTGTACTGCAGTGATCCCGGGGCCTGTCGGTGTTAAGCTGCTTGCTGACTGTACTGCAGTGATCCCGGGGCCTGTCAGTGTTAAGCTGCTTGCTGACTGTATACTGTACTGCAGTGATCCCGGGGCCTGTCGGTGTTAAGCTGCTTGCTGACTGTACTGCAGTGATCCCGGGGCCTGTCAGTGTTAAGCTGCTTGCTGACTGTATACTGTACTGCAGTGATCCCGGGGCCTGTCGGTGTTAAACTGCTTGCTGACTGTACTGCAGTGATCCCGGGGCCTGTCGATGTTAAGCTGCTTGCTGACTGTATACTGTACTGCAGTGATCCCGGGGCCTGTCAGTGTTAAGCTGCTTGCTGACTGTACTGCAGTGATCCCGGGGCCTGTCGATGTTAAGCTGCTTGCTGACTGTACTGCAGTGATCCCGGGGCCTGTCGGTGTTAAGCTGCTTGCTGACTGTACTGCAGTGATCCCGGGGCCTGTGGGAGTTAAGCTGCTTGCTGACTGTACTGCAGTGATCCCGGGGTCTGTCGGTGTTAAGCTGCTTGCTGACTGTACTGCAGTGATCCCGGGGCCTGTCGGTGTTAAGCTGCTTGCTGACTGTACTGCAGTGATCCCGGGGTCTGTCGGTGTTAAGCTGCTTGCTGACTGTACTGCAGTGATCCCGGGGCCTGTCGGTGTTAAGCTGCTTGCTGACTGTACTGCAGTGATCCCGGGGCCTGTCGGTGTTAAGCTGCTTTCTGACTGTACTGCAGTGATCCCGGGGCCTGTCGGTGTTAAGCTGCTTGCTGACTGTACTGCAGTGATCCCGGGGCCTGTCGGTGTTAAGCTGCTTGCTGACTGTACTGCAGTGATCCCGGGGCCTGTCGGTGTTAAGCTGCTTGCTGACTGTACTGCAGTGATCCCAGGGCCTGTCGGTGTTAAGCTGCTTGCTGAATGTACTGCAGTGATCCCGGGGCCTGTCGGTGTTAAGCTGCTTGCTGACTGTACTGCAGTGATCCCGGGGCCTGTCGGTGTTAAGCTGCTTGCTGACTGTACTGCAGTGATCCCGGGGCCTGTCGGTGTTAAGCTGCTTGCTGACTGTATACTGTACTGCAGTGATCCCGGGGCCTGTCGGTGTTAAGCTGCTTGCTGACTGTATACTGTACTGCAGTGATCCCGGGGCCTGTCGGTGTTAAGCTGCTTGCTGACTGTACTGCAGTTTCCCGGGGCCTGTCGGTGTTAAGCTGCTTG
>NW_027260915.1:172500-232565 GCF_045791955.1 Oncorhynchus clarkii lewisi
ATATTTAATAGCCCGTTGTTCTTTTGAGAGAGGAGGGGTGGTGGTATATTTAACAGCCTGTTGTTCTTTTGAGGGAGGAGGGGTGGCGGTATATTTAACAGCCTGTTGTTCTTTTGAGGGAGGAGGGGTGGTGGTATATTTAACAGCCTGTTGTTCTTTTGAGGGAGGAGGGGTGGTATATTTAACAGCCTGTTGTTCTTTTGAGGGAGGAGGGGTGGTGGTATATTTAACAGCCTGTTGTTCTTTTGAGGGAGGAGGGGTGGTGGTATATTTAACAGCCTGTTGTTCTTTTGAGGGAGGAGTGGTGGCGGTATATTTAACAGCCTGTTGTTCTTTTGAGGGAGGAGGGGTGGTGGTATATTTAACAGCCTGTTGTTCTTTTGAGGGAGGAGGGGTGGTGGTATATTTAACAGCCTGTTGTTCTTTTGAGGGAGGAGGGGTGGTGGTATATTTAACAGCCTGTTGTTCTTTTGAGGGAGGAGGGGTGGTATATTTAACAGCCTGTTGTTATTTTGAGGGAGGAGGGGTGGTGGTATATTTAACAGCCTGTTGTTCTTTTGAGGGAGGAGGGGTGGTGGTATATTTAACAGCCTGTTGTTCTTTTGAGGGAGGAGGGGTGGTATATTTAACAGCCTGTTGTTCTTTTGAGGGAGGAGGGGTGGCGGTATATTTAACAGCCTGTTGTTCTTTTGAGGGAGGAGGGGTGGTGGTATATTTAACAGCCTGTTGTTCTTTTGAGGGAGGAGGGGTGGTATATTTAACAGCCTGTTGTTCTTTTGAGGGAGGAGGGGTGGTGGTATATTTAACAGCCTGTTGTTCTTTTGAGGGAGGAGGGGTGGTGGTATATTTAACAGCCTGTTGTTCTTTTGAGGGAGGAGGGGTGGTGGTATATTTAACAGCCTGTTGTTCTTTTGAGGGAGGAGGGGTGGTATATTTAACAGCCTGTTGTTCTTTTGAGGGAGGAGGGGGGGCGGTATATTTAACAGCCTGTTGTTCTTTTGAGGGAGGAGGGGGGGGTGGTATATTTAACAGCCTGTTGTTCTTTTGAGGGAGGAGGGGTGGCGGTATATTTAACAGCCTGTTGTTCTTTTGAGGGAGGAGGGGTGGCGGTATATTTAACAGCCTGTTGTTCTTTTGAGGGAGGAGGGGTGGTGGTATATTTAACAGCCTGTTGTTCTTTTGAGGGAGGAGGGGTGGTATATGTAACAGCCTGTTGTTCTTTTGAGGGGGGAGGGGCGATATATTTAACAGCCTGTTGTTCTTTTGAGGGAGGAGGGGTGGCGGTATATTTAACAGCCTGTTGTTCTTTTGAGGGAGGAGGGGTGGCGGTATATTTAACAGCCTGTTGTTCTTTTGAGGGAGGAGGGGTGGCGGTATATTTAACAGCCTGTTGTTCTTTTGAGGGAGGAGGGGCGGTATATTTAACAGCCTGTTGTTCTTTTGAGGGAGGAGGGGTGGTGGTATATTTAACAGCCTGTTGTTCTTTTGAGGGAGGAGGGGTGGTGGTATATTTAACAGCCTGTTGTTCTTTTGAGGGAGGAGGGGCGGTATATTTAACAGCCTGTTGTTCTTTTGAGGGAGGAGGGGTGGCGGTATATTTAACAGCCTGTTGTTTTTCTTTTTCCCAGAGCTTAATTATTGAAATGTTCAGGGACTTTATTGGGATGTTTCAAGTCTTTGTTTCCAATTTGTATAACAGCAGACAGACCTGTTTTTTATGTGTTTTGTTAAAACAGTGATGACACAGATGAACCAGCTGGTCAAGTGAAAACTAAACAACATGCTTTTTTTTCACAGCTACAAACAGGATGTAACTTCAGTTAGATTAGATTTAATTAACTCGGAGTTGGATGTGTCGCGGGAGTTGTTTATTTTTGGCCGGAGCGTTTACACAATTAAAAAAAAAAAAAACAGAGTGCTTTTAAGTTGTTTTAGCTCGTTAGCTTACAACATATTTTATATCATTTAAAAAATAAATAAAAACATTTAACCAGGTAGGCCAGTTGAGAACAAATTCTCATTTACAACTGCCACCTGGCCAAGATAAAGCAAAGCAGTGAGACACAAACAACAACACAGAGTCACACATGGAATAAACAAACGTTCAGTCAATAACACAATAGAAAGAAAACAAATAAAGTCTATATACAGTGTGTGTAAATGGCGTGAGGAGGTAAAGGCAATAAATAGGCCATTGTAGCGAAGTCATTTCAATTCATCAGATTAACACTGGAGTGATAGATGAGCAGATGATGATGTGCAAGTAGAGATACTGGTGTGTAAGTAGAGATACTGGTGTGCAAGTAGAGATACTGGTGTGCAAGTAGAGATACTGGTGTGTAAGTAGAGATACTGGTGTGTAAGTAGAGATACTGGTGTGCAAGTAGAGATACTGGTGTGTAAGTAGAGATACTGGTGTGTAAGTAGAGATACTGGTGTGTAAGTAGAGATACTGGTGTGTAAGTAGAGATACTGGTGTGCAAGTAGAGATACTGGTGTGCAAGTAGAGATACTGGTGTGCAAGTAGAGATACTGGTGTGCAAGTAGAGATACTGGTGTGCAAGTAGAGATACTGGTGTGTAAGTAGAGATACTGGTGTGTAAGTAGAGATACTGGTGTGTAAGTAGAGATACTGGTGTGTAAGTAGAGATACCAGTGTGGAAAAGAGCAGAAAAGTAAATACAAATAATATGGGGATGAGGTAGGTAGATTGGGTAACAAAACATACTTAGAGACGGGATTCCCTAAAGAAACAGATGTATTACCACGTTGTTATTGTCCCTCTATTGAAACGGTTTGTTTAGTTCAGGATTTATTCTGTGTTTGAGGAGACCCACCACCACAGACCTGTTTAATCCTTACCGCCTGCCGTAGTCTGGGAGGAAACGCGGGAAGGGAATAGGGTTCTATAGGGCTCTGGTCTAAAGTAGTGCACTATATAAGGAATAGGGTTCTATAGGGCTCTGGTCTAAAGTAGTGCACTATATAGGGAATAGGGTTCTATAGGGCTCTGGTCTAAAGTAGTGCACTATATAGGGAATAGGGTTCTATAGGGCTCTGGTCTAAAGTAGTGCACTATATAGGGAATAGGGTTCTATAGGCTCTCGTCTAAAGTAGTGCACTATATAGGGAATAGGGTTCTATAGGGCTCTGGTCTAAAGTAGTGCACTATATAGGGAATAGGGTTCTATAGGGCTCTGGTCTAAAGTAGTGCACTATATAAGAAATAGGGTACCATGGGGCAGATTTCCATCCGTGTTAGGAGCTCTCCATCTACTCTGGACCATTAGAATTGAAGTGACATTAAGAGGGAAGGAGACGTAGTCAAATGAGATGCAGAGGGTCTGTGTGTGTGTGTGTGTGTGTGTGTGTGTGTGTGTGTGTGTGTGTGTGTGTGTGTGTGTGTGTGTGTGTATGTGTGTGTGTGTGTGTGTATGTATGTTTTCTAAGGTTTATCTAAGACAATCTCATGAAAAACCTTTTGAGAAGAACCTTTCATTCCACTGACATGTATCTAGAGAGAGAAATGCAGAACCTTTCATTCCACTGACACGTATCTAGAGAGAGAGAAAGTGCAGAACCTTTCATTCCACTGACACGTACCTAGAGAGAGAAAATGCAGAACCTTTCATTCCACTGACACGTATCTAGAGAGAGAGAAATGCAGAACCTTTCATTCCACTGACACGTATCCAGAGAGAGAAATGCAGAACCTTTCATTCCACTGACACGTATTTAGAACACGTATCTAGAGAGAGAAAATGCAGAACCTTTCATTCCACTGACACGTATCTAGAGAGAGAAATGCAGAACCTTTCATTCCACTGACACGTATCTAGAGAGAGAAATGCAGAACCTTTCATTCCACTGACACGTATCTAGAGAGAGAAATGCAGAACCTTTCATTCACATCATTTCACACATTCCCTTTGAAACAAGCTTTTAGAGTGGACTGTCACGTTCCAAACTCCACCCTAATCCCTACGGAGTGCACTACTTTTCACAGGGTCCCATGAGGGGGAGGGGGAATAGGGTGCCGTTTGAGATGCAGTAGATACTCAAAAGTACACTCTCCCTGGCAAGGCTGATGGAGACATGATCGGTGTGTTCAACCAAAAGACTTCCTGGCCTTGGATTTGAACTTCCTGTTGAATTCCAGGCTTCGATGAGCCGTTTTCTGTCTTTCTTCAAAAGGACGTTTGGCTTCCTTTTTTTCTCTCTCTCTCTCTCTTTGCCATTTTCTCTGCCAGCTCATTCATCATTCATCCACATACACTTAAAGGGAGAAGTTCATTTCCCTGGTATATATATATATATATATTTGATTTATAATGGTATATATATATATATTTATATATTTTCTTTTTTACATGTAAATGATGGTACAAAATACATACACATTCCCCTTTAAAATGTTGTTCTGTTTCCCAACCTTATTTTGGATTAATTAACCAGTTCTTAGTTGAATATAACAATGTATGTAGTTCTGTCCTTGAGCTAATCTTGTCTATTGATGTTCTGTATTCTATCATTCTGTATTATGTTTCATGTTCTGTGTTCTGTGTTCTGTGTTCTTGTCTATTGATGTTCTGTATTCTATCATTCTGTATTATGGTTCATGTTCTGTGTTCTGTGTTCTGTGTTCTGTGTTCTGTCATTCTGTATTATGTTTCACGTTCTGTGTTCTGTGTTCTGTGTTCTGTGTTCTTGTCTATTGATGTTCTGTATTTTTTAATTGTCACGATCGTCGTAAGGAATGGACCAAGGACCAAGGTGCAGCGTGGTGAGCGTACGTTGTTCTTTATATGTCGCCAACAAAACAATAAACAACAGAAACGACCTTGAAGCTCCGTAAGGCTGTACGTACACTAACGAAGACAACTACCCACAACTACCAAAAAGGAATAAAAAAGCTGCCTAAGTATGATTCCCAATCAGAGACAACGATAGACAGCTGTCCCTGATTGAGAACCACACCCGGCCAAAACATAGAAACAAACAACATAGAATGCCCACCCCAAATCACACCCTGACCTCACCAGATAGAGAAATAAAACGGCTCTCTAAGGTCGTGGGCGTGACAAAAATACTAAAACTGGAGAGCCAATCAAATGAATGGAATTCAAGCCCAAATACTGGAACTACCTCAGTTGAATTATGAAGTTGTGTTGTGGCTTTTGCTGATCGGCATTAATGTAACTCTGACAGTAATGGGTCTCTGTGATGATGCAGCCTGTCGGTGGGTGGGTGCGTGTGTGTGTGTGTGTGTGTGTGTGTGTGTGTGTGTGTTGGGTTGTCTGCAGAGGGTTGCTGAACCTAATCCATTAAAAGCCCTCATCCTATTTTTGTTTGTGCAGCAGTCAAGAGTTTAATAATGACAGAAAAGTCAAACTCGTGTTTACTGAGGTTTAGTAAACTTTTTTGAATAACTTTATTTTTTAATTTTTTTTATAAGTGTTTGTCTTATTATAAATCAAAGTTTAATTCAGAATTCAGCAAGAGGCAGGATTAATGTCTGTTAACAAAACTTTTAAAACTTAAAGAGATTTTGCAGAGTGTATAATTTGTTCATAGAAGTCAGTGATGTTTTGCTCCTCTTGACTTTGAGTCCGATCCTCTCGTCTAAATGTCGACACGTTTTCCTCAGATCACCGATGGCATTTATTCACAAATAAATAGCCACACAAAAAAACACACATTTTCCATTTTCAAATATTAGCGTTTAACGATTAATAACGTCATGACAGACTGTTACAATGATTTAAACCGTTTAGGTATTTAACACCACCATGTATTAGTATATAAAGTAAATAAATAGGATCCCATTAGATTGTTGAAAGGTTCAGTCAACTCTTCTGCCTCTGTAGTAACCTTGGGTGTGTCCTTAATAGCTCCCTATTCCCCATTTAGTGCACTACTTTTGACCAGGGCCCATAGGACATAGGGAGCCATTTGGGACACATTTTATACACCTTCATATCGACGTCCCCAGATTGCAATTACGTCGGACACAAACCCATATCAACTGCCGCGGTCATTTTCTGGGGTCCAGCTCATTTTGAAAATGAATAATTTCACATTAGAGGCAATTTGTGATGATGTCATTAAGGCTCCTGTATGTACCTGTCCTGTCCTGTGATTTCACCTAACGCCTCCTGTCCTGAACTGTCCTGTGATTTCACCTAACGCCTCCTGTCCTGAACTGTCCTGTCCTGTCCTGTCCTGTCCTGTGATTTCACCTAACGCCTCCTGTCCTCAACTGTCCTGAGCGATGTTTGTCAGACCATGTGACATCCCGAAAATCTTTTTTTTCCTCACTGAAACCATCTCAAGCCTCCTCTGCCATCTTCTGTCTGTAGCGTCCGTAACGGTTTAGGTTACAATTTATTACCATCCTTAAATAGAAAGATGAGACTCTCACGATGGTGTCCTCTGTTTTGCTCTAGTATACCCATAAGCCACACAATACTCATCAGTCTCCGGTATCAATTTTAAAAAATTAATGGAAGTACACAACACTGTTTATACAAATGTATGTGGACACCCCTTCAAATTAGTGGATTCGGCTTTTTCAGCCTCACCCGTTGCTGACAGGCCTATAAAATTGACAATCCACCATGCAATCTCCATAGACAAACATTGGCAGTAGAATGACCTTACTGAAGAGCACAGTGACTTTCAACATATCACCATCATAGGATGTCACCTTTCCAACAAGTCAGTCTGTCAAATATCTGCCCTTGTAGATCTGTCTCGGTCAACTGTAAGTGCTATTATTGTGAAGTGGAAACGTCTAGGAGCAACAACGACTCAGCCCGCGAAGTGGCGAGTGCTGAAAAGTGTAGTGCGTAAAAAGCATCTGTCCTCAGTTGCAACACCCACTACTGAGTTCCAAACTTTGGGAGATACGAGGAGAACTCTACCAGCTCCAATGCATAGTGCCAACTGTAAAGTTTGGTGGAGGAGGAATAATGGTCTGGGGCTGTTTTTCATGGTTCAGATACAAGGAGAACTCTACCAGCTCCAATGCATAGTGCCAACTATAAAGTTTGGTGGAGGAGGAATAATGGTCTGGGGCTGTTTTTCATGGTTCAGACTAGGCTACTTAGTTCCACTGAAGGGAAATCTTAACGCTGCAGCATAGCGACTGGAATCTTTGCAACATTAAAACTGAAACCTGCATTTGATCTAAATCTGAATTCCAAATGACACCCTAGTCAGGCTGTTTTAACAGGCAGACCAATTCTGATCTTTTTTTTCCACCAAATTGGGTCTTTTGACCAATCAGATCAGCTCTTGGCTCTTTTGACCAATCAGATCAGCACTGAAAAAGACCCGATGTGAAAAGATCTGATGTGATTGGTCAAAAGAACAATTAGTAGAAGAGAGATCAGAATTGGGCTGCCTGTGTAAACACAGACATATTGCACTACATTTGGCCAGAGTCTATAGGTACTATGTAGGGAATAGGGTGCACTACATGTGACCAGAGTCTATAGGTACTATGTAGGGAATAGGGTGCACTACATGTGACCAGAGTCTATAGGTACTATGTAGGGAATAGGGTGTCATTTGGGACTCTGACATTAGCATTGATCCAAGTGTTGCTGCTTGCGTTCAGAGACTTGTTGGTTGTTAACCTGTTGGCTGATGAAACATCCTAATTAAAGCCACTTGTCCTTCCCCTCTATTCTACTCTGGTCCGTGATGTGATTAATGTGTGATTGCTGAGTGGTTCAGTATTGATCTAGTCAATGACTCAATGCCGCTGACCGAACACAGACCCTATTGGATATTCCGTTAGGAAAATCACACTTTAAATATGTCTTGTGTTTTTTTGGACGTGGGAGATGACACAGAGCAACACGCATGGAAGCACATATCTGTTCAAATGCACACACACACACACACACACACACGCCTGTACACACTGGCCGGTATGCAGGCACACCCGTACACACTGGCCGATCGGTATGCAGGCATACCCGTACACACTGGCCGGTCGGTATGCAGGCATACCCGTACACACTGGCCGGTATGCAGGCACGCCTGTACACACTGGCCGGTATGCAGGCACGCCTGTACACACTGGCCGGTATGCAGGCACGCCCGTACACACTGGCCGGTATGCAGGCACGCCCGTACACACTGGCCGGTATGCAGGCACGCCTGTACACACTGGCCGGTATGCAGGCACGCCCGTACACACTAGCCGGTATGCAGGCACGCCCGTACACACTGGCCGGTATGCAGGCACGCCCGTACACACTGGCCGGTCGGCATGTAGGCACGCCTGACACACTCTGGCCGGTCGGTATGCAGGCACGCCTGACACACTCTGGCCGGTCGGCATGTAGGCACGCCTGTACACACTGGCCAGTCGGTATGCAGGCACGCCTGACACACTCTGGCCGACTTACCGACAAGCAGAAGAGGAAATGAGCTGAGTATTAAAATAAATAAATAAATAATAACAACAATAATGAATAATTTCTCCTCTTGAAGCCCCCCCTCTGTGATCCACTCCATATTAAATATCACTGTAAAAAACATTAAAGGCAAGGAGACGTCCAGCTCAGCTAAAGCCACTGACAACTGTGTGCCGGTTTCAAGTTTAAAATTATAAATAAATGTAAACTATTTGTTTGTATTACGTGTCAGATTAATCCTTGATAAAACAACTGCTGTCGTTTATCTCCAGCATCCGGTTATACAGACAACTGCTGTCATTTATCTCCAGCATCTGGTTATACAGACAACTGCTGTCATTTATCTCCAGCATCCGGTTATACAGACAACTGCTGTCATTTATCTCCAGCATCCGGTTATACAGACAACTGCTGTCATTTATCTCCAGCATCCGGTTATACAGACAACTGCTGTCATATATCTCCAGCATCCGGTTATACAGACAACTGCTGTCATTTATCTCCAGCATCCGGTTATACAGACAACTGCTGTCATTTATCTCCAGCATCCGGTTATACAGACAACTGCTGTCATTTATCTCCAGCATCCGGTTATACAGACAACTGCTGTCATTTATCTCCAGCATCCAGTTATACAGACAACTGATGTCATTTATCTCCAGCATCCGGTTATACAGACAACTGCTGTCATTTATCTCCAGCATCCAGTTATACAGACAACTGCTGTCATTTATCTCCAGCATCCAGTTATACAGACAACTGCTGTCATTTATCTCCAGCATCCGGTTATACAGACAACTGCTGTCATTTATCTCCAGCATCCGGTTATACAGACAACTGCTGTCATTTATCTCCAGCATCCGGTTATACAGACAACTGCTGTCATTTATCTCCAGCATCCGGTTATACAGACAACTGCTGTCATTTATCTCCAGCATCCGGTTATACAGACAACTGCTGTCATTTATCTCCAGCATCCGGTTATACAGACAACTGCTGTCATTTTTCTCCAGCATCCGGTTATACATACAACTGCTGTCATTTATCTCAAGCATCCGGTTATACAGACAACTGCTGTCGTTTATCTCCAGCATCCGGTTATACAGACAACTGCTGTCATTTATCTCCAGCATCCGGTTATACAGACAACTGCTGTCATTTATCTCCAGCATCCGGTTATACAGACAACTGCTGTCATTTATCTCCAGCATCCGTTTATACAGACAACTGCTGTCATTTTTCTCCAGCATCCGGTTATACAGACAACTGCTGTCATTTATCTCCAGCATCCGGTTATACAGACAACTGCTGTCATTTTTCTCCAGCATCCGGTTATACAGACAACTGCTGTCATTTATCTCCAGCATCCGGTTATACAGACAACTGCTGTCATTTATCTCCCGCATCCGGTTATACAGACAATGAACTGACTCCTTTTTCATGACTCCGTAATCATCAATACGATCATGTCATTTCACACAGCTTAGGGTCGCCTCACAGTATCGATCAATATTGGCCTCCATTTAAGTGGATATTTGACTGAATGTAAAATTGAACTATACCTGACAGTATGAGTGGGTTTTTAGGTTCATTTCCTGTTGTGGCCTCTGCCTGTCAAGCAGCAGAAGGCTACATATGCCGTTGTGCCGTCAGCTGATAATGTTTACGTTACGAAGCTCCCGGTAGAAACAGTTCTTGCTGTTGGCTAAACACAGTGGTGAGTAGAAGTGCTGTTTTTCTCCAACCAACGCAGGCCTTACCTAGCTAAGTTCGCTAACATCCCCCTTTTTCAAAATTTTAAAAAAATAATGTTTTTTTAAAGTTTGTGTTTAATCGTTATTGCTGCTGACAAACATGACAGGCTAAATTGATTGATGGTCAAATTGGCTAGTTAACGACAGATCACATCAATATGGCTAGTTAACAAGCCAATAACAGATCAGTCAATATAGCTAGTTAACAAGCCAATAACAGATCAATATGGTTAGTTAACAAGCCAGTAACAGATCAGTCAATATGGCTAGTGAACAAGCTAATAACAGATCAATGTGGCTAGTTAGCAAGCTAACAACAGATCAGTCAATGTGGCTAGTTAGCAAGCTAATAACAGATCAGTCAATGTGGCAATATGGCTAGTTAACACGCTAATAACAGATCAGTCAATATGGCAATATGGCTAGTTAACACGCTAACAACAGATCAGTCAATATGGCTAGTTAACGAGCTAATAACAGATCACGTCAATATGGCTAGTTAACAAGCTAACTTTCTAGGGATAAACTAGATAGCTACATCCAAATAGTGTTTGATTTGTTTTTCCATCTATTGTAGTGATGACAGTATGTCAAGCTCATTCCAACAGCCTAAAATCTCTGATGAAGCAAACTAAATGATGTTGCTTGCTTCAGCTAATTACATGCCAAACGGAGAGGTACCTTCAAGTATCTGAAATGACATGATTGATTGATGTGTATTTGATCAGGAAGAACACGCAGTTACGTGCTGTATAACTCTGATGACAGAGCTAAATATGGAATAATCTGAAATGTGAACGTTTTGACTATAGTCTTCAATACGTGATATTTAAAACCAAATAGTTGTAACATTTATTTAAATAACCCCTTGAAAACAGCATGTAGTTAAAACAATGGTTTTAGCGGAGCTGGGGGGTCTCCTTGCCCCCCCATTGATAACAACATTTGGGGCATTTCCATGTAAAAAACGTATACAGGTAATTCCACAATAAATTATGATTTAATTCTGAGCTTTCTTATCTCTCAGATATAGGCCAGACACTTCAAAACATACATCCTTTTTGATAAACATGTTTGACATGCGTTTTTCTATGGGCTGTTTAAGCAAATCATTAGATTTTATATACAGGATTAGTTTAGTAGAAACCCTGCCCCTGCCCCTTCCCCTCTAGGGAGATACGATTAGTTTAGTAGAAACCCTCTAGGGGGATACGATTAGTTTAGTAGAAACCCTCTAGGGAGATACGATTAGTTTAGTAGAAACCCTCTGCCCCTGGCCCTTCCCCTCTAGGGGGATACGATTAGTTTAGTAGAAACCCTGCCCCTGGCCCTTCCCCTGTAGGGGGATACGATTAGTTTAGTAGAAACCCTGCCCCTGGCCCTTCCCCTCTAGGGGGATGCGATTAGTTTAGTAGAAACCCTCTAGGGGGATACGATTAGTTTAGTAGAAACCCTGCCTCTGGCCCTTCCCCTCTAGGGGGATACGATTAGTATAGTAGAAACCCTCTAGGGGGATACGATTAGTTTAGTAGAAACACTCTGACCCTGGCCCTTCCCCTCTAGGGGGATGCGATTAGTTTAGTAGAAACCCTCTGCCCCTGGCCCTTCCCCTCTAGGGGGATACGATTAGTTTAGTAGAAACCCTCTAGGGGGATACGATTAGTTTAGTAGAAACCCTGTAGGGGGATACGATTAGTTTAGTAGAAACCCTCTAGGGGGATACGATTAGTTTAGTAGAAACCCTCTAGGGGGATACGATTAGTTTAGTAGAAACCCTCTGCCCCTGGCCCTTCCCCTCTAGGGGGATACGATTAGTTTAGTAGAAACCCTCTGACCCTGGCCCTTCCCCTCTAGGTGGATACGATTAGTTTAGTAGAAACCCTCTGCCCCTGGCCCTTCCCCTCTAGGGGGATACGATTAGTTTAGTAGAAACCCTCTGCCCCTGGCCCTTCCCCTGTAGGGGGATACGATTAGTTTAGTAGAAACCCTCTAGGGGGTTACAATTTGTTTAGTAGAAACCCTCTAGGGGGATACGATTAGTTTAGTAGAAACCCTCTGCCCCTTGACCTTCCCCTCTAGGGGGATACGATTAGTTTAGTAGAAACCCTCTGCCCCTGGCCCTTCCCCTCTAGGGGGATACAATTAGTTTAGTAGAAACCCTCTGCCCCTGGCCCTTCCCCTGTAGGGGGATATGATTAGTTTAGTAGAAACCCTCTAGGGGGATACGATTAGTTTAGTAGAAACCCTCTAGGAGGATACGATTAGTTTAGTAGAAACCCTCTGCCCCTGGCCCTTCCCCTCTAGGGGGATACGATTAGTTTAGTAGAAACCCTCTAGGGGGATACGATTAGTTTAGTAGAAACCCTCTAGGGGGATACGATTAGTTTAGTAGAAACCCTCTGCCCCTGGCCCTTCCCCTCTAGGGGGATGCGATTAGTTTAGTAGAAACCCTCTGCCCCTGGCCCTTCCCCTGTAGGGGGATACGATTAGTTTAGTAGAAACCCTCTAGGGGGTTACAATTAGTTTAGTAGAAACCCTCTAGGGGGATACGATTAGTTTAGTAGAAACCCTCTAGGGGGTTACAATTAGTTTAGTAGAAACCCTCTGCCCCTGGCCCTTCCCCTGTAGGGGGATATGATTAGTTTAGTAGAAACCCTCTAGGGGGATACGATTAGTTTAGTAGAAACCCTCTGCCCCTGGCCCTTCCCCTGTAGGGGGATACGATTAGTTTAGTAGAAACCCTCTGCCCCTGGCCCTTCCCCTCTAGGGGGATACGATTAGTTTAGTAGAAACCCTCTAGAGGGATACGATTAGTTTAGTAGAAACCCTCTAGGGGGATACGATTAGTTTAGTAGAAACCCTCTGCCCCTGGCCCTTCCCCTGTAGGGGGATACGATTAGTTTAGTAGAAACCCTCTGCCCCTGGCCCTTCCCCTGTAGGGGGATACGATTAGTTTAGTAGAACCCCTGCCCCTGGCCCTTCCCCTCTAGGGGGATATAATTAGTTTAGTAGAAACCCTCTAGGGGGATACGATTAGTTTAGTAGAAACCCTCTGCCCCTGGCCCTTCCCCTCTAGGGGGATACGATTAGTTTAGTAGAAACCCTCTGCCCCTGGCCCTTCCCCTGTAGGGGGATATGATTAGTTTAGTAGAAACCCTCTGCCCCTGGACCTTCCCCTCTAGGGGTATATGATTAGTTTAGTAGAAACCCTGCCCCTGGCCTTTCCCCTCTAGGGGGATATGATTAGTTTAGTAGAAACCCTCTAGGGGGATACGATTAGTTTAGTAGAAACCCTGTAGGGGGATACGATTAGTTTAGTAGAAACCCTGTAGGGGGATACGATTAGTTTAGTAGAAACGCTCTGCCCCTGGCCCTTCCCCTCTAGGGGGATTAGTTTAGTAGAACCCCTCTAGGGGGATACGATACACATTTATTTAGTCAAAAAGACAGGTGCTTCTGATAATACCGCCGTCGTCGTGGAGGCCGAGGACGTGCATCTGATGCTGCCTGGCCAAAAATATGATGGCATATCATCCAGACAGCATCAGATACATGGGCTACGTAGAATAAGAAAAGAGGGGCCCAGTTTCGCTTGTTTGGATATTTTCTCCAGTGCGATAGTTTCAGACAAATGCGAATTGAAGGAAAGTTTGGCGGTTGCACAGTGCACTGTTCGAATGTTGGAATTTGTTGGGGTGAATGTGCGAAAGTAATGTACTTTTTGAAGTGATTTCATTGACAATCAGATGAAAACATGACACATTAGAAGGTGATACATTTGTTCAGTTCAATTACATGTCTTTACTATAAAGGGGAGGGCTTCAGACTGGCCTCTGCCTTGGGGAGGGCTCCAGACTGGCCTCTGCCTTGGGGAGGGCTCCAGACTGTTCTCTGCCTTGGGGAGGGCTCCAGACTGGCCTCTGCCTTGGGGAGGGCTCCAGACTGGCCTCTGCCTTGGGGAGGGCTCCAAACTGGCCTCTGCCTTGGGGAGGGCTCCAGACTGGCCTCTGCCTTGGGGAGGGCTCCAGACTGGCCTCTGCCTTGGGGAGGGCTCCAGACTGGCCTCTGCCTTGGGGAGGGCTCCAGACTGGCTTCTGCCTTGGGGAGGGCTCCAGACTGGCTTCTTCCTTGGGGAGGGCTCCAGACTGGCCTCTGCCTTGGGGAGGGCTTCAGACTGGCCTCTCTCTGCCTTGGGGCCTCATATCATTAAGTCTGCACCTGACCACTCACTCAGAAAGACGCAAACTCTCGGTTTAGATGCGGAATAAGCTCTGCAAAACAATTAAGGCAGTCTCTCCCCAGCTGGCAGATGGGTCTGGCTAAGACAAGTGTGACAGAGAGAGTGGGTTTAATGCTCATTAGATCTCTTCAAGCTAAGCTCCCTAACAACACACATTTTATTACACACACTGCTTGGAAAAAGAGCTGCTGCGTAGCTCTCCTCTCCTCTCCCCTCCTCTCCTCTTCTCTTCTCTTCTCTTCTCTTCTCCTCTCCTCTCTTCTCTCTTCAACTATGTTATTATATTCTCTCTCTTTTCTTTCTCTCTTCTCCTATCCTCTCTTCTACTCTCATCTCTTCTCGTTATGAATTTATAAGTAATAAGCATGTCGGGAAAGTTACTGGCAAGACTGACCATGAACCGTTGTCTGGTTAGAGAGAAGGCCTAGGGAAGAACTGATGTCTGGTCAGAGAGGAATAGAGAGAAGGCCTAGAGGAGAACTGATGTCTGGTTAGAGAGGGATAAATACGGCCCTGTAGAAGACAGGAAGACTAGAGGAGAACTGATGTCTGGTTAGAGAGGAATAGAGAGAAGGCCTAGGGAAGAACTGATGTCGGGTTAGAGAGGGATAGAGAGAAGGCCTAGAGAAGAACTGATTTCTGGTTAGAGAGGGATAGAGAGAAGGCCTAGAGAAAAACTGATGTCTGATTAGAGAGTGATAGAGAGTAGGACTAGGGAAGAACTGATTTCTGGTTAAAGAGGGATAGAGAGAAGGACTAGGGAATAATTAATGTCTGGTTAGAGAGGAATGGATACCGCCCTGTGGAAGACAGGGAGACTAGAGGAGAAACAGTCATGTTGAATTAGAGTCTAACAATCATGTTGATGGATTAGAGTCTAACAGTCATGTTGATAGATTAGAGTCTAACAGTCATGTTTATGGATTAGAGTCTAACAGTCATGTTGATGAAGAGTCTAACAGTTATGTTGATGGATTAGAGTCTAACAGTCATGTTGATGGATTAGAGTCTAACAGTCATATTGATAGATTAGAGTCTAACAGTCATATTGATGAAGAGTCTAACAGTCATGTTGATGGATTAGAGTCTAACAGTCATATTGATGGATTAGAGTCTAACAGTCATATTGATAGATTAGAGTCTAACAGTCATATTGATGAAGAGTCTAACAGTCATGTTGATGGATTAGAGTCTAACAGTCATATTGATGGATTAGAGTCTAACAGTCTTGTTGATGGATTAGAGTCTAACAGTCTTGTTGATGGATTAGAGTCTAACAGTCATGTTGATGGATTAGAGTCTAACCGTCATGTTGATGGATTAGAGTCTAACAGTCATGTTGATGGATTAGAGCCTAACAGTCATGTTGATGAATTAGAGTCTAACAGTCATGTTGATGGATTAGAGTCTAACAGTCTTGTTGATGGATTAGAGCCTAACAGTCATGTTATTGGATTAGAGTCTAACCGTCATGTTGATGGATTAGAGTCTAACAGTCATGTTGATGGATTAGAGCCTAACAGTCATGTTGATGAATTAGAGTCTAACAGTCATGTTGATGAATTAGAGTCTAACAGTCATGTTGATGAATTACAGTCTAACAGTCATGTCGATGGATTAGAGTCTAATAGTCAAGTTGATGGATTAGAGTCTAACAGTCATGTTGATGGATTAGAGTCTAACAGTCATGTTGATGGATTAGAGTCTAACAGTCATGTTGATGGATTAGAGTCTAACAGTCATGTTGATGGATTAGAGTCTAACAGTCATGTTGATGGATTAGAGTCTAACAGTCATGTTGATGAATTAGAGTCTAACAGTCACGTTGATGGATTAGAGTCTTACAGTCATGTTGATGAAGGGTCTAACAGTCATGTTGATGGATTAGAGTCTAACAGTCATGTTGATGAAGAGTCTAACAGTCATGTTGATGGATTAGAGTCTAACAGTCATGTTGATGGATTAGAGTCTAACAGTCATGTTGATGGATTAGAGTCTAACAGTCTTGTTGATGGGTAGAGTCTAACAGTCATGTTGATGGATTAGAGTCTAACAGTCATGTGGATGGATTAGAGCCTAACAGTCATGTTGATGAATTAGAGTCTAACAGTCATGTTGATAGATTAGAGTCTAACAGTCATGTTGATGGATTAGAGTCTAACAATCATATTGATGGATTAGAGTCTAACAGTCAGGTTGATGGATTAGAGCCTAACAGTCATGTTGATGAATTAGAGTCTAACAATCATGTTGATGGATTAGAGTCTAACCGTCATGTTGATGGATTAGAGTCTAACAGTCATGTTGATGGATTAGAGCCTAACAGTCATGTTGATGAATTAGAGTCTAACCGTCATGTTGATGGATTAGAGTCTAACAGTCATGTTGATGGATTAGAGCCTAACAGTCATGTTGATGAATTAGAGTCTAACAGTCATGTTGATGGATTAGAGTCTAACCGTCATGTTGATGGATTAGAGTCTAACAGTCATGTTGATGAATTAGAGTCTAACAGTCATGTTGATGAATTAGAGTCTAACAGTCATGTTGACGAATTAGAGTCTAACAGTCATGTTGAATAAGAGTCTAACAGTCATGTTGATGGATTAGAGCCTAACAGTCATGTTGATGAATTAGAGTCTAACCGTCATGTTGATGGATTAGAGTCTAACAGTCATGTTGATGGATTAGAGCCTAACAGTCATGTTGATGAATTAGTGTCTAACAGTCATGTTGATGAATTAGAGTCTAACAGTCATGTTGATGAATTAGAGTCTAACAGTCATGTTGATGAATTAGAGTCTAACAGTCATGTTGATGGATTAGAGCCTAACAGCCATGTTGGTGGATTAGAGTCTAACAGTCATGTTGATGGATTAGAGTCTAACAGTCATGTTGATGAATTAGAGTCTAACAGTCATGTTGATGGATTAGAGTCTAACAGTCATATTCATGGATTAGAGTATAATAGTCATGTTGATGGATTAGAGTCTAACAGTCATATTGGTGGATTAGAGTCTAACAGTCATGTTGATGGATTAGAGTCTAACAGTCATATTGGTGGATTAGAGTCTAACAGTCATGTTGATGAATTAGAGTCTAACAATCATATTGATGGATTAGAGTCTAACAGTCATGTTGATGGATTAGAGTCTAACAGTCATGTGGATGGATTAGAGCCTAACAGTCACGTTGATGGATTAGAGTCTAACAATCATGTTGATGGATTAGAGTCTAACAGTCATGTTGATGGATTAGAGTCTAACAGTCATGTTCTGTTAATAAAGCTGGAGATCTCTCTGTGTTCTATTGAGAATCCTAAAGTGTTGTTGAAGACATCTGATTACAAGAGTTTAAAGGAAAACAATGTGTTTAGAGTAGTGATTACACGATGTGATGGAGAAGTCCATCAATGACCGCGGACACACTAACACACACACACACACACACACACACACACACACACACAAACACACACACACACACACACACACACACACACACACACACACACACACACACACACACTAACACACACACTAACACACACACACACACACACAGGTTAAGAGGTTACAGGTTAAGAGAAAACAGGATGGAAGTAAAGCTGAAATTCCTCCTCATCATTCTTCTCAGGTTCAGGAGAAGATATAGCTGAATTTCCTCATCATTCCTCACAGGTTCAGGGGGAAATCTAGCTGAAATTCCTCCTCATTCCTCACAGGTTCAGGAGGTTTATGCATCACCTTTCTCTGTTCTAAGAAAACTGAATTAATTTATAATTCTCATAAACCCACAGATCGCTTTATAAAAAATAAAAATAAATTTAAACCAATGTTTACCTATTTGAATGATCTGTGTGTTGACGTCACTAGCCGTAAAAAGGACCAATGCAACCCGGACAACGTATCCTTTGTCTTAAGTGCCTTTGTCCTTCCTGGTTGTTTTATCACCTGCACTTTAAGAAGATTGTTCTGCCTCTATATTTGGCCTCGTTTCTACTCGAGCAAATAGATTGAGATTGCCGGCGGTGTTTATTCATGCAAAATAAACAACGATAGTGGCTATTCACATTTGCCATTCATCCTCATGAATACCTCAACAGACAAATATTTGAAGTGAGATAGGATATGTAATTTCTTCTCTCTGTGTGTGTGTGTGTGTTTTTCAGTGTGTGTGTGTGTGTGTGTGTGTGTGTATTGCGTGTGTCTGTTGCGTAGTGCTGTGTGTGTGTTTCTATGTGTGTGTGTGCAGCGCTGTGTGAGTGTGTCTGTGTTTCTCAGTGTGTGTGGGTGTGTGTGTATTGCGTGTGTCTGTTGTGTAGTGCTGTGTGTGTGTCTGTGTGTCTGTGTGTGCAGCGCTGTGTGTGTGTGTGTCTGTGTTTTATGTGTGTGTTGGTGCGTGTGTGTGTATTGCGTTATGTGTGTGTATGTGTGTCTGTGTGTGCAGCGCTGTGTGTGTGTGTCTGTGTGTCTGTGTGTGTTGGTGCGTGTGTGTGCATTGCGTTATGTGTGTGTGTTTGTATATATATATATAAATATATATATATATATATATATAAGAGTTTAGTCCATTGTCTCCTATACGAGCTTAGGGCCTCATTCCTTCTCATTCCCCTTCATTAATTCACAGGTGAATATTTTGCGGGACGGAGGATTTTTCATAAAAGGACTTTGTGAAATGGAGAAGAAGAAAGAAATTACAACAACTATGAGGAAGAGCGTTGTGCTCGTCGGCTTGTCAGCCCGAGAGAGTCTTTGATCGCTTTTCTAAACGAGAAGTCAGGTTGTTTTCATTGTGGATGAATGTGGGTTGACCCCAACAGGTGTTTCCACGCCTCAGCGCTATTACTTTGAAACGGAACCCGAGGATTTAGAAGACAAAAAAGGAGACGTTTGAATTTTCTCTCTTCTTCGTTGTCAACTCCAGATGCATCCCACGTGGCACCCTATTCCCTATGTTGTGCAGTTCATTGCTGTTTATTTCCTCTGACAGACCAATTGAGAAGTGGATTTTATTATATTTTTTTCATTTTCTTAAATTATTTTGTGGTAAAATCTTGTCTGAATGTTAAATACGGGAACACATTGTTATTCAAGAGATGTAAAAAAATGGAGCTGGTTTTCAATAGGCAGATGTAATATTCATATAAAATCCTGGAGATAATTATAGACTGGCAATTAGGTTTGTCAAGGTCATGTTATCAATGATTTACGGATGATTTATGTTGTTAATTTCTACTAATATCAGAATTATATTGTATAAATAGTGGCATAAAATTAAGGTTCTTGGCAAAAACTATTACGGTTCTAAAATTATGAGAATTGCTTGAAAATTGCTGGAGGATTAACTAGCACTGACAGGCTACACATGCTAGCTGTGATGCTACATTATTATAGGACTAGCACTGACAGGCTACACATGCTAGCTGTGATGCTACATTACCAAAAACCTAGCACTGGCAGGCTATACATGCTAGCTGTGATGCTTCATTACTGTAGGACTAAGCACTGACAGGCTACACATGCTAGCTGTGATGCAACCACAGGATTGAGTCAGCCATAGCAGTACAAATTATGGTACCAAATGAACACACCCCACCATAACACAGCTAAATAAACACACCCCTCCCTAACACAGCTAAATAAATACACCCCTCCCTAACACAGCTAAATGACACACCCCTCCCTAACACAGCTAAATAAACACACCCCTCCCTAACACAGCTAAACGAACACACCCCTCCGTAACACAGCTAAATGAACACACCCCTCCCTAACACAGCTAAATAAACACACCCCTCCCTAACACAGCTAAACGAACACACCCCTCCTCAACACAGCTAAATAAACACACCCCTCCCTAACACAGCTAAATAAACACACCCCTCCCTAACACAGCTAAACGAACACACCCCTCCCTAAGACAGCTAAACGAACACACGCCTCCCTAACACAGCTAAACGAACACACCCCTCCCTAACACAGCTAAACGAACACACGCCTCCCTAACACAGCTAAACGAACACACCCCTCCGTAACACAGCTAAACGAACACACCCCTCCCTAACACAGCTAAATGAACACACCCCTCCCTAACACAGCTAAATAAACACACCCCTCCCTAACACAGCTAAATAAACACACTCCTCCCTAACACAGCTAAACGAACACACCCCTCCCTAACACAGCTAAACGAACACACCCCCTCCCTAACACAGCTAAACGAACACACCCCTCCCTAACACAGCTAAATGAACACACCCCCTCCCTAACACAGCTAAACGAACACACCCCCTCCGTAACACAGCTAAACGAACACACCCCTCCCTAACACAGCTAAACGAACACACCCCTCCGTAACACAGCTAAACGAACACACCCCTCCCTAACACAGCTAAACGAACACACCCCCTCCCTAACACAGCTAAACGAACACACGCCTCCCTAACACAGCTAAACGAACACACCCCCTCCCTAACACAGCTAAACGAACACACCCCTCGCTAACACAGCTAAACGAACACACCCCTCCGTAACACAGCTAAATAAACACACCCCTCCCTAACACAGCTAAACGAACACACCCCTCCCTAACACAGCTAAACGAACACACCCCTCCGTAACACAGCTAAATAAACACACCCCTCCCTAACACAGCTAAACGAACACACCCCTCCCTAACACAGCTAAACGAACACACCCCTCCCTAACACAGCTAAACGAACACACCCCTCCGTAACACAGCTAAACGAACACACCCCTCCCTAACACAGCTAAACGAACACACCCCTCCGTAACACAGCTAAATAAACACACCCCTCCCTAACACAGCTAAACGAACACACCCCTCCCTAACACAGCTAAACGAACACACCCCTCCCTAACACAGCTAAATGAACACACCCCTCCGTAACATAGCTAAACGAACACACCCCTCCCTAACACAGCTAAACGAACACACCCCCTCCCTAACACAGCTAAACGAACACACCCCGCCCTAACACAGCTAAACGAACACACCCCCTCCCTAACACAGCTAAACGAACACACCCCCTCCGTAACACAGCTAAACGAACACACCCCTCCCTAACACAGCTAAACGAACACACCCCTCCGTAACACAGCTAAACGAACACACCCCTCCCTAACACAGCTAAACGAACACACCCCCTCCCTAACACAGCTAAACGAACACACCCCTCCCTAACACAGCTAAACGAACACACCCCCTCCCTAACACAGCTAAACGAACACACCCCTCCCTAACACAGCTAAACGAACACACCCCTCCGTAACACAGCTAAATAAACACACCCCTCCCTAACACAGCTAAACGAACACACCCCTCCCTAACACAGCTAAACGAACACACCCCTCCCTAACACAGCTAAATGAACACACCCCTCCGTAACACAGCTAAACGAACACACCCCTCCCTAACACAGCTAAACGAACACACCCCTCCCTAACACAGCTAAACGAACACACCCCTCCCTAACACAGCTAAACGAACACACCCCTCCGTAACACAGCTAAATAAACACACCCCTCCCTAACACAGCTAAACGAACACACCCCTCCCTAACACAGCTAAATAAACACACCCCTCCCTAACACAGCTAAACGAACACACCCCCTCCCTAACACAGCTAAACGAACACACCCCCTCCCTAACACAGCTAAACGAACACACCCCTCCCTAACACAGCTAAACGAACACACCCCTCCGTAACACAGCTAAACGAACACACCCCCTCCCTAACACAGCTAAACGAACACACCCCTCCGTAACACAGCTAAACGAACACACCCCTCCGTAACACAGCTAAACGAACACACCCCTCCGTAACACAGCTAAATAAACACACCCCTCCCTAACACAGCTAAATAAACACACCCCTCCCTAACACAGCTAAACGAACACACCCCTCCGTAACACAGCTAAACGAACACACCCCTCCCTAACACAGCTAAACGAACACACCCCTCCGTAACATAGCTAAACGAACACACCCCTCCCTAACACAGCTAAACGAACACACCCCTCCCTAACACAGCTAAACGAACACACCCCTCCCTAACACAGCTAAACGAACACACCCCTCCGTAACACAGCTAAATAAACACACCCCTCCCTAACACAGCTAAACGAACACACCCCTCCCTAACACAGCTAAATAAACACACCCCTCCCTAACACAGCTAAACGAACACACCCCCTCCCTAACACAGCTAAACGAACACACCCCCTCCCTAACACAGCTAAACGAACACACCCCTCCCTAACACAGCTAAACGAACACACCCCTCCGTAACACAGCTAAACGAACACACCCCCTCCCTAACACAGCTAAACGAACACACCCCTCCGTAACACAGCTAAACGAACACACCCCTCCGTAACACAGCTAAACGAACACACCCCTCCGTAACACAGCTAAATAAACACACCCCTCCCTAACACAGCTAAATAAACACACCCCTCCCTAACACAGCTAAACGAACACACCCCTCCCTAACACAGCTAAACGAACACACCCCTCCGTAACACAGCTAAACAAACACACCCCTCCCTAACACAGCTAAACGAACACACCCCTCCCTAACACAGCTAAATAAACACACCCCTCCCTAACACAGCTAAACGAACACACCCCTCCGTAACACAGCTAAACGAACACACCCCCTCCGTAACACAGCTAAACGAACACACCCCTCCGTAACACAGCTAAACGAACACACCCCCTCCGTAACACAGCTAAACGAACACACCCCTCCGTAACACAGCTAAACGAACACACCCCTCCCTAACACAGCTAAACGAACACACCCCTCCGTAACACAGCTTAACGAACACACCCCTCCGTAACACAGCTAAACGAACACACCCCTCCGTAACACAGCTAAACGAACACACCCCTCCGTAACACAGCTAAACGAACACACCCCTCCGTAACACAGCTAAACGAACACACCCCCTCCGTAACACAGCTAAACGAACACACCCCCTCCCTAACACAGCTAAACGAACACACCCCCTCCCTAACACAGCTAAACGAACACACCCCTCCGTAACACAGCTAAACGAACACACCCCTCCGTAACACAGCTAAACGAACACACCCCTCCGTAACACAGCTAAACGAACACACCCCCTCCCTAACACAGCTAAACGAACACACCCCTCCCTAACACAGCTAAATGAACACACCCCCTCCCTAACACAGCTAAACGAACACACCCCTCCGTAACACAGCTAAATAAACTGGAACCTCCCTAACACAGCTAAACGAACACACCCCCTCCCTAACACAGCTAAACGAACACACCCCTCCCTAACACAGCTAAATGAACACACCCCCTCCCTAACACAGCTAAACGAACACACCCCTCCGTAACACAGCTAAATAAACTGGAACCTCCCTAACACAGCTAAACGAACACACCCCCTCCCTAACACAGCTAATTGAACACACCCCTCCCTAACACAGCTAAACGAACACACCCCCTCCCTAACACAGCTAAACGAACACACCCCCTCCGTAACACAGCTAATCTGTTGCAGAAGCACCTCTTCTCCTTGATACAGTGGAATAATGAAAGAGACACGTTCTCACTTCACGAAGTCGATCTCATGAACAATTTAACAACAGCGGAGTGTCTCTCTGGCGACGGCGGGCAGATAATTCACCGTGTCTCAGACGCGTACGATGTTCAAACCGTTTTCACACTACGATGATTTACCAGCTCACTACTACGAGGGCTCTTGGAACCAGGAGATGATTGTTCTCCCATTCTTCTTCGTGGCTTTTTTTAAAAATCATATCATGTTCCTGTAGAAGAGCCCTGGTTGTATGCACTGTAACCAGTAAATGAAGGCAATGTTCCTCCCGTACACAGTGGTGTGGTCATTCAGATGTCTGTAACAAAACACACAGTGGTGTTGTCATTCAGATGTCTGTAACAAAACACACAGTGGTGTTGTCATTCAGATGTCTGTAACAAAACACACAGTGTTGTTGTCATTCAGATGTCTGTAACAAAACACACGGTGGTGTTGTCATTCAGATGTCTGTAACAAAACACACGGTGGTGTTGTCATTCAGATGTCTGTAACAAAACACACGGTGGTGTTGTCATTCAGATGTCTGTAACAAAACACACGGTGGTGTTGTCATTCAGATGTCTGTAACAAAACACACGGTGGTGTTGTCATTCAGATGTCTGTAACAAAACAAAATGTTACTTTAAGGATTGTACCCTGTTTGTTCTTAACTTTTCAACTAAAATTAAATACCCAAATCTAACTTGCCTGTAGCTCAGGACCCGAAGCAAGGATATATATATATTTTTTTTAATATCATTTGAAAGGAAACAATTTTGTTTTTGTTTTTTGACTTATTTTTTTCCCAGTTTTTTTTCTTCTCCATCATCTTTGAAATTCAAGAGAAAAGGCCATAAACTTTCAGATAGGAGTCTAGGTGTAATTTAGATGTTGGCCACTAGATGGCAGCAGTGTGTGTGCAAAGTTTCCGACTGATCCAGTGAAGAATTACATCACTGCACACTATTTTGTATCTTGTCTGCCAGGACTTTTCCCAAATGTGCCGAATTGGTCAATTGATACATTTTCAAGTACATAACTATAGAGAACATGCAAACAGTATATGGTAATATTTTTTTAAATAGTTTAACTTCTTGATGCTACTTGAGACGCAGACGTCTCAAGTAGGCACCTGGAAATGCAAATGCGCTACGCTAAATGCTAAATGTACTCGTTACAACTCAAACCTTGATCAAAATTCACAAGCAGGGTATTGAATTAAAGCTACACTCGTTGTGAACCTAGCCAGCAAGTCAGATTTTTAAAATGCTTTTCGGCGAAAGCATGAGAAGCTATTATCTGATAGCATGCACCCCCCAAAATACCAGCACGACACGTAAACAACAGATTTTGCGGTAGCCGGCGCTACCCAAAACGCAGAAATAAAATATAAAACATTCATTTCCTTTGACGAGCTTCTTTCTTGGCACTCCTATATGCCCCATAAACATCACTATTGGGTCTTTTTTTCGTTTAAATCGGTCCATATATACCCAAAATAGCTTTGTATGGAAGCTGTGTCATTCAGAAAAAAACATTGTTTTTTAAAATTAAAAAAGTCGACGATAAACTTTCACAAAACACTTCGAAATCCTTTTGTAATCCAACTTTAGGTATTAGTAAACGTTTATAATCTATCAAAATGATTACAGGGCGATGTATATTCAATAGCTCCTCGTTTGCAAATCAATGGCTACCAATGTCTTCATTAACAACATCCGGGTGAAGACTGGAAGAAACGGATGCCAGATAGATGGATTTTCCAACAATTAATTCAATTGAAAATGACGACAATGGCGACATCGTGTGGAATTTGTATGAATTGCATGCAGGTCGATATTAAATTTTGTCCTCTTTTAACATCTCGTGGAAGTGACTTATGGAAATTATTTTTAGCTTTCAGAGAGCAGTTTTTCTTGCGTTTTTCAATGAAACACACGATCTGTTATAGTCACAGCCGTGATTTAACCAGTTTTAGAAACTTCAGAGTGTTTTCTATCCACACATACTAATCATATGCATATACTATATTCCTGGCATGAGTAGCAGGACGCTGAAAAGTTGCACGATTTTTAACAGAATGTTCGAAAAAGGAGGGGGTAGAAGTAAGAGGTTTTAAACAATCCCAGGAATGTCATAGATGATGGAACATTAGCTTATACACTAACTTTCACACATCGAGATGGCCGGGCGGGGAGGGTGTGGAGCCACAGACAGCAGTTGGGTTTCAAACTGTAGAACCCAGTTCCTACATTTGAAAACAAAAAAATGATTTCATCAAACAAAACTATGCTACAATTCATCCCTAGAACCCTCGGGATGACAAATCAGAGCAAGATTACTGAATGTAAGTACATTATTTACCTTTAGAGGTAAATGTATCACCCGTCCAGGTTTAGGGACACCCGTCCCGGTTAGGGACACCCGTCCCGGTTTAGGGACACCCGTCCCGGTTTAGGGACACCCGTCCCGGTTAGGGACACACGTCCCATAGAGATTAACGTACAGTTTGACACTTGAAAGGTAGAGAGATCGTGGGAAGATGAAGGCAGTGACTTGTGGCTCTGTCTGTCTGTTTGCCGGCTGGCTGGCTGGCTGGCTGGCTGGCCGGCTGGATGGCCGGCTGGCTGGTTGTCTGTTTGCCGGCCGGCTGGCTGGCTGGCCGGCTGGCTGACTGGCTGTCTGTTTGCCGGCTGGCTGGCTGGCTGGCTGTCTGTTTGCCGGCTGGCTGGCTGGCTCTCTGGCCGGCTGGCAGGCGGGTTTCATCTAAACATCTTATTCTAGTGTCTATCTTTAAGGAATCACATTTGAATAAACGTGACTTTTCTACTGGACTGATTCCGTGTTCTTATCAGACTCAGTCAGTTACTGCAGCACACCTGTTGGAGGACAAAACAGACAGATGGTGAGTGATTTCACAGACCCTCACCTCTGACTACATTATATGGATGCGTACCATATAGGACCCTATTCCCTGCATAGTGCACTACATTAGACCAGAGCCCTATAGAACCATATTCCCTATATAGTGCACTACTTTAGACCAGAGCCCTATAGAACCCTATTCCCTATATAGTGCACTACTTCAGACCAAAGCCCTATAGAACCCTATAACCTATATAGTGCACTACATTAGACCAGGGCCCTAGACGGAATAGGGAATAGGGGTTTTGAATCAATAGTGAAAAACATGTAACAAACTATATTCACGTACTATAGGGCTTGTTTGAACATGCTAAGCCTGTCCTGTTCTCCTTCGGGCATGGTGATTAAACAGGTTGATTTTCCATCTCGTATTCAACCAACGCAGGTCGGAAACACCAGACACGAATAATAAAACCCTGATTGAATTACAAGACGTGGAATATGTGGGAGGTGAAAATTGCTCATGTATAATACATCACACTAATACCACATAATTATATTAAGCCTCCAAAGATAATTGATGACACAGATTAAAACAATAGACAACCTTCCCCACTGGGCACAGACCTCCATTCCCAACGTCTATTCCGCGTTGGAATTCAATGTAGTGCCATTGAAATGACGTGGAATAGACGTTGATTCAACCAGTGTGTGTCCAGTGGGTTTGTACAAGTTCAAGTTTAGCCAGCCAGGCTACTAAATATCACAGATGTGTGATTGTTGTAACTCACACTGTGTCAGCCAGGCTACTAAATATCACAGATGTGTGATTGTTGTAACTCACACTGTGTCAGCCAGGCTACTAATATCACAGATGTGTGATTGTTGTAACTCACACTGTGTCAGCCTGGCTACTAAATATCACAGATGTGTGATTGTTGTAACTCACACTGTGTCAGCCAGGCTACTAATATCACAGATGTGTGATTGTTGTAACTCACACTGTGTCAGCCAAGCTACTAATTTCACAGATGTGTGATTGTTGTAACTCACACTGTTTCAGCCAGGCTACTAATATCACAGATGTGTGATTGTTGTAACTCACACTGTGTCAGCCAGGCTACTAATATCACAGATGTGTGATTGTTGTAACTCACACTGTGTCAGCCAGGCTACTAATATCACAGATGTGTGATTGTTGTAACTCACACTGTGTCAGCCAAGCTACTAATATCACAGATGTGTGATTGTTGTAACTCACACTGTGTTAGCCAGGCTACTAATATCACAGATGTGTGATTGTTGTAACTCACACTGTGTCAAGCAGGCTACTAATATCACAGATGTGTGATTGTTGTAACTCACACTGTGTCAGCCAGGCTACTAATATCACAGATGTGTGATTGTTGTAACTCACACTGTGTCAGCCAGGCTACTACTATCACAGATGTGTGATTGTTGGAACACACTGCCAGCCAGGCTACTAATATCAAATATGTTTTTATTTAAATTTCTCACACTGTGCCAGTCAGGCTACTAATATAACAGATTTGGGGATTTCTGTTACTTGGCATGGGGTTTGTTTTCAAATACATCCTTGTCTATAAGACAGTGCTGGAAATAGCTCGATGCTCTGAGTCTGGTTGTGGCCCGAGCTCATCTGGGCAAAGCTACAGCAAATACAAAAACATCCTTCTGGGCCGTGTTCCCATCTCCTCAGTCCTCTGATCCATATGGAAGAAATGGAAGATTAGACTGAACCCCTCAACAGTACTATAACACAGTGGAAGGGGGCCAGGATGGACAGGGAGTCTGTACTGAACCCCTCAACAATACTATAACACAGTGGAAAGGGACCAGGCTGGCCAGGGAGTCTGTACTGAACCCCTCAACAATACTATAACACAGTGGAAGGGGGCCAGGCTGGCCAGGGAGTCTGTACTGAACCCCTCAACAATACTATAACACAGTGGAAGGGAAGGGGTCCAGGCTGGCCAGGGAGTCTGTACTGAACCCCTCAACAATACTATAACACAGTGGAAGGGGGCCAGGCTGGCCAGGGAGTCTGTACTGAACCCCTCAACAATACTATAACACAGTGGAAGGGGGCCAGGCTGGCCAGGGAGTCTGTACTGAACCCCTCAACAGGACTATAACACAGTGGAAGGGGGCCAGGCTGGCCAGGGAGTCTGTACTGAACCCCTCAACAATACTATAACACAGTGGAAGGGGGGCCAGGCTGGCCAGGGAGTCTGTACTGAACCCCTCAACAATACTATAACACAGTGGAAGGGGGCCAGGCTGGCCATGGAGTCTGTACTGAACCCCTCAACAATACTATAACACAGTGGAAGGGGGCCAGGTTGGCCAGGGAGTCTGTACTGAACCCCTCAACAGTACTATAACACAGTGGAAGGGGACCAGGCTGGCCAGGGAGTCTGTACTGAACCCCTCAACAATACTATAACACAGTGGAAGGGAAGGGGGCCAGGCTGGCCAGGGAGTCTGTACTGAACCCCTCAACAATACTATAACACAGTGGAAGGGGGCCAGGCTGGCCAGGGAGTCTGTACTGAACCCCTCAACAATACTATAACACAGTGGAAGGGGGCCACGCTGGCCAGGGAGTCTGTACTGAACCCCTCAACAATACTATAACACAGTGGAAGGGGGCCAGGCTGGCCAGGGAGTCTGTACTGAACCCCTCAACAATACTATAACACAGTGGAAGGGGGCCAGGCTGGCCAGGGAGTCTGTACTGAACCCCTCAATAATACTATAACACAGTGGAAGGGGGCCAGGCTGGTCAGGGAGTCTGTACTGAACCCCTCAACAGGACTATAACACAGTGGAAGGGAAGGGGGCCAGGCTGGCCAGGGAGTCTGTACTGAACCCCTCAATAATACTATAACACAGTGGAAGGGGGCCAGGCTAGCCAGGGAGTCTGTACTGAACCCCTCAACAATACTATAACACAGTGGAAGGGGGCCAGGCTGGCCAGGGAGTCTGTACTGAACCCCTCAACAATACTATAACACGGTGGAAGGGAAGGGGGCCAGGCTGGCCAGGGAGTCTGTACTGAACCCCTCAACAATACTATAACACACTGGAAGGGGGGCCAGGCTGGCCAGGGAGTCTGTACTGAACCCCTCAACAATACTATAACACAGTGGAAGGGGGACCAGGCTGGCCAGGGAGTCTGTACTGAACCCCTCAACAGGACTATAACACAGTGGAAGGGGGACCAGGCTGGCCAGGGAGTCTATACTGAACCCCTCAACAATACTATAACACAGTGGAAGGGAAGGGGACCAGGCTGGCCAGGGAGTCTGTACTGAACCCCTCAACAATACTATAACACAGTGGAAGGGGGCCAGGCTGGCCAGGGAGTCTGTACTGAACCCCTCAACAATACTATAACACAGTGGAAGGGGACCAGGCTGGCCAGGGAGTCTGTACTGAACCCCTCAACAATACTATAACACAGTGGAAGGGGGACCAGGCTGGCCAGGGAGTCTGTACTGAACCCCTCAACAATACTATAACACAGTGGAAGGGAAGGGGTCCAGGCTGGCCAGGGAGTCTGTACTGAACCCCTCAACAATACTATAACACAGTGGAAGGGAAGGGGGCCAGGCTGGCCAGGGAGTCTGTACTGAACCCCTCAACAATACTATAACACAGTGGAAGGGAAGGGGTCCAGGCTGGCCAGGGAGTCTGTACTGAACCCCTCAACAATACTATAACACAGTGGAAGGGGGCCAGGCTGGCCAGGGAGTCTGTACTGAACCCCTCAACAATACTATAACACAGTGGAAGGGAAGGGGGTCCAGGCTGGCCAGGGAGTCTGTACTGAACCCCTCAACAATACTATAACACAGTGGAAGGGGGCCAGGCTGGCCAGGGAGTCTGTACTGAACCCCTCAACAGGACTATAACACAGTGGAAGGGAAGGGGGCCAGGCTGGCCAGGGAGTCTGTACTGAACCCCTCAACAATACTATAACACAGTGGAAGGGGACCAGGCTGGCCAGGGAGTCTGTACTGAACCCCTCAACAGGACTATAACACAGTGGAAGGGGGCCAGGCTGGCCAGGGAGTCTGTACTGAACCCCTCAACAATACTATAACACAGTGGAAGGGGGCCAGGCTGGCCAGGGAGTCTGTACTGAACCCCTCAACAATACTATAACACAGTGGAAGGGGGCCAGGCTGGCCAGGGAGTCTGTACTGAACCCCTCAACAATACTATAACACAGTGGAAGGGGGCCAGGCTGGCCAGGGAGTCTGTACTGAACCCCTCAACAATACTATAACACAGTGGAAGGGAAGGGGGCCAGACTGGCCAGGGAGTCTGTACTGAACCCCTCAGCAATACTATAACACAGTGGAAGGGGGCCAGGCTGGCCAGGGAGTCTGTACTGAACCCCTCAACAATACTATAACACAGTGGAAGGGGGCCAGGCTGGCCAGGGAGTCTGTACTGAACCCCTCAACAATACTATAACACAGTGGAAGGGGTCCAGGCTGGCCAGGGAGTCTGTACTGAACCCCTCAACAATACTATAACACAGTGGAAGGGGTCCAGGCTGGCCAGGGAGTCTGTACTGAACCCCTCAACAATACTATAACACAGTGGAAGGGAAGGGGTCCAGGCTGGCCAGGGAGTCTGTACTGAACCCCTCAACAATACTATAACACAGTGGAAGGGAGCCAGGCTGGCCAGGGAGTCTGTACTGAACCCCTAAACAATACTATAACACAGTGGAAGGGGGCCAGGCTGGCCAGGGAGTCTGTACTGAACCCCTCAAAAATACTATAACACAGTGGAAGGGAAGGGGACCAGGCTGGCCAGGGAGTCTGTACTGAACCCCTCAACAATACTATAACACAGTGGAAGGGGGCCAGGCTGGCCAGGGAGTCTGTACTGAACCCCTCAACAATACTATAACACAGTGGAAGGGGACCAGGCTGGCCATGGAGTCTGTACTGAACCCCTCAACAATACTATAACACAGTGGAAGGGGGCCAGGCTGGCCAGGGAGTCTGTACTGAACCCCTCAACAATACTATAACACAGTGGAAGGGGGCCAGGCTGGCCAGGGAGTCTGTACTGAACCCCTCAACAATACTATAACACAGTGGAAGGGGGCCAGGCTGGCCAGGGAGTCTGTACTGAACCCCTCAACAGGACTATAACACAGTGGAAGGGGGCCAGGCTGGCCAGGGAGTCTGTACTGAACCCCTCAACAATACTATAACACAGTGGTAGGGGGGCCAGGCTGGCCAGGGAGTCTGTACTGAACCCCTCAACAATACTATAACACAGTGGAAGGGGGCCAGGCTGGCCATGGAGTCTGTACTGAACCCCTCAACAATACTATAACACAGTGGAAGGGGGCCAGGTTGGCCAGTGGAAGGGCCAGGTTCTGTACTGAACCCCTCAACAGTACTATAACACAGTGGAAGGGGACCAGGCTGGCCAGGGAGTCTGTACTGAACCCCTCAACAATACTATAACACAGTGGAAGGGAAGGGGGCCAGGCTGGCCAGGGAGTCTGTACTGAACCCCTCAACAATACTATAACACAGTGGAAGGGGGCCAGGCTGGCCAGGGAGTCTGTACTGAACCCCTCAACAATACTATAACACAGTGGAAGGGGGCCACGCTGGCCAGGGAGTCTGTACTGAACCCCTCAACAATACTATAACACAGTGGAAGGGGGCCAGGCTGGCCAGGGAGTCTGTACTGAACCCCTCAACAATACTATAACACAGTGGAAGGGGGCCAGGCTGGCCAGGGAGTCTGTACTGAACCCCTCAATAATACTATAACACAGTGGAAGGGGGCCAGGCTGGTCAGGGAGTCTGTACTGAACCCCTCAACAGGACTATAACACAGTGGAAGGGAAGGGGGCCAGGCTGGCCAGGGAGTCTGTACTGAACCCCTCAATAATACTATAACACAGTGGAAGGGGGCCAGGCTAGCCAGGGAGTCTGTACTGAACCCCTCAACAATACTATAACACAGTGGAAGGGGGCCAGGCTGGCCAGGGAGTCTGTACTGAACCCCTCAACAATACTATAACACGGTGGAAGGGAAGGGGGCCAGGCTGGCCAGGGAGTCTGTACTGAACCCCTCAACAATACTATAACACACTGGAAGGGGGGCCAGGCTGGCCAGGGAGTCTGTACTGAACCCCTCAACAATACTATAACACAGTGGAAGGGGGACCAGGCTGGCCAGGGAGTCTGTACTGAACCCCTCAACAGGACTATAACACAGTGGAAGGGGGACCAGGCTGGCCAGGGAGTCTATACTGAACCCCTCAACAATACTATAACACAGTGGAAGGGAAGGGGACCAGGCTGGCCAGGGAGTCTGTACTGAACCCCTCAACAATACTATAACACAGTGGAAGGGGGCCAGGCTGGCCAGGGAGTCTGTACTGAACCCCTCAACAATACTATAACACAGTGGAAGGGGACCAGGCTGGCCAGGGAGTCTGTACTGAACCCCTCAACAATACTATAACACAGTGGAAGGGGGACCAGGCTGGCCAGGGAGTCTGTACTGAACCCCTCAACAATACTATAACACAGTGGAAGGGGGCCAGGCTGGCCAGGGAGTCTGTACTGAACCCCTCAACAATACTAGAACACAGTGGAAGGGGGCCAGGCTGGCCAGGGAGTCTGTACTGAACCCCTCAACAATACTATAACACAGTGAAAGGGGGCCAGGCTGGCCAGGGAGTCTGTACTGAACCCCTCAACAATACTATAACACAGTGGAAGGGGGCCAGGCTGGCCAGGGAGTCTGTACTGAACCCCTCAACAATACTATAACACAGTGGAAGGGAAGGGGGCCAGGCTGGCCAGGGAGTCTGTACTGAACCCCTCAACAATACTATAACACAGTGGAAGGGGGCCAGGCTGGCCAGGGAGTCTGTACTGAACCCCTCAACAATACTATAACACAGTGGAAGGGGGCCAGGCTGGCCAGGGAGTCTGTACTGAACCCCTCAACAATACTATAACACAGTGGACGGGAAGGGGGCCTGGCTGGCCAGGGAGTCTATACTGAACCCCTCAACAATACTATAACACAGTGGAAGGGGGCCAGGCTGGCCAGGGAGTCTGTACTGAACCCCTCAACAATACCATAACACAGTGGAAGGGGGCCAGGCTGGCCAGGGAGTCTGTACTGAACCCCTCAACAATACTATAACACAGTGGAAGGGGGACCAGGCTGGCCAGGGAGTCTGTACTGAACCCCTCAACAATACTATAACACAGTGGAAGGGAAGGGGGCCAGGCTGGCCAGGGAGTCTATACTGAACCCCTCAACAATACTATAACACAGTGGAAGGGGGCTAGGCTGGCCAGGGAGTCTATACTGAACCCCTCAACAATACTATAACACAGTGGAAGGGGACCAGGCTGGCCAGGGAGTCTGTACTGAACCCCTCAACAATACTATAACACAGTGGAAGGGGGCCAGGCTGGCCAGGGAGTCTATACTGAACCCCTCAACAATACTATAACACAGTGGAAGGGGACCAGGCTGGCCAGGGAGTCTGTACTGAACCCCTCAACAATACTATAACACAGTGGAAGGGGGCCAGGCTGGCCAGGGAGTCTGTACTGAACCCCTCAACAATACTATAACACAGTGGAAGGGGGACCAGGCTGGCCAGGGAGTCTGTACTGAACCCCTCAACAATACTATAACACAGTGGAAGGGGACCAGGCTGGCCAGGGAGTCTACACTGAACCCCTCAACAATACTATAACACAGTGGAAGGGGGCCAGGCTGGCCAGGGAGTCTATACTGAACCCCTCAACAATACTATAACACAGTGGAAGGGGGCCAGGCTGGCCAGGGAGTCTGTACTGAACCCCTCAACAGGACTATAACACAGTGGAAGGGGGCCAGGCTGGCCAGGGAGTCTGTACTGAACCCCTCAACAATACTATAACACAGTGGAAGGGGGCCAGGCTGGCCAGGGAGTCTGTACTGAACCCCTCAACAATACTATAACACAGTGGAAGGGAAGGGGGCCAGGCTGTCCAGGGAGTCTGTACTGAACCCCTCAACAATACTATAGCAAGGAGATGTCACGCTGCATGAGGCAAATGGTAGTCACACCAGATACTGACTGGTTTTCTGCTCCACTCCTCTACCTTTTGTTTTCAGGGATCTGTGACCAACAGATTAACATCTGTATTCCCAGTCATGTGAAATCCATAGATTAGGGTCTAGATTAGGGTCTGGTCTAGATTAGATTAGGGTCTAGATTAGATTAGGATCTAGATTAGATTAGGGTCTAGATTAGATTAGGGTCTATATTAGATTAGGGTCTAGATTAAATTAGGGTCTATATTAGATTAGTGTCTAGATTAGATTAGGGTCTAGATTAGATTACGGTCTAGATTAGATTAGTGTCTAGATTAGATTAGGGTCTAATGAATTTATTTCAATTGACAGATTATTTTATATGAACTGTCACTGTCACATTGTGGGAATATGCTTGTGTCCCGAGTGACACCCTTTTCCCTACATAGTACACTACTTTAGACCCTATTCCCTGTATAGTACACTACTTTAGACCCGATTCCCTATATAGTGCACTACTTTAGACCCTATTCCTCGTATAGTGCACTACCTTAGACGCTATTCCCTATATAGGGCACTACTTTAGACCCTATTCCCATTATAGTGCAATACTTTAGACCTTTCCCTATATAGGTCACTACTTTAGACCCTATTCCCTATATAGTGCACTACTTAGACCCTATTCCCTTTATAATGCACTACTTTATACCCTATTCCCTGTATTGTGCACTACCTTAGACCCTATTCCCTATATTTAGTGCACTACTTTAGACCCTATTCCCTATTTAGTGCACGACTTTAGACCCTATTCCCTATATAGTGCACTACTTAGACCAGATCCAATCAGAGTGACAATGACTGATCCAATCAGAGTGACTTCGACTGATCCAATCAGAGTGACTATGACTGATCCAATCAGAATTAGACGTTAGACTTCTGGATGGATTGATCTAATGTATCAAACAATTTCATGGAAACTCGTTCTCTGTTGTGAGAGGTACTGTCAGACTTTGTATCGAGGCAAAATCACAGTACAACATGACTGTTTTCCCAAAGATGCTTTCTCTCTGGTTGAACGTCATATAGTTCATATGTGTCCAAAAAATGAATGGTAGTTTATAATGATTAAATGGAATAATTCTGCTAACGGAGAAAATTAAAAATTATTTGCTTTAAATTGAGTGATTGTGACACCGTAAAGCAGACTGGTGATTCAGATTATGAAAGGGGATTATAGAGAAGCATATTTCTGGAAGAGCCTGGTGCCTTGATGTCTTGAAACAAGTAAGGAAACCGGCTTTCATACAAATGAACAACCGTTTATTTATCCATCTGAAAATAGGACCCATAGTTTGGCCTTTTGTACAGACGTCACTGCGTTGGCATATTGTTCATTTCTTATTTGCACTTCACTGGCTCTCTCTCTCTCTCTCTCTCTCTCTCTCTCTCTCTCTCTCTCTCTCTCTCTCTGTGTTCTCTAACTCTCTATGTTCTCTCTCTCTCTCTCTCTCTGTGTTCTCTAACTCTCTATGTTCACTCGCTCTCTCTCTCTCTCTCTCTCTCTCTCTCTCTCTCTCTCTCTCTCTGTGTTCTCTAACTCTCTATGTTCTCTCTCTCTCTCTCTCTCTCTGTGTGTTCTCTAACTCTCTATGTTCTCTCTCTCTCTCTCTGTGTTCTCTAACTCTCTATGTTCTCTCTCTCTCTCTCTCTCTCTCTCTCTCTCTCTCTCTCTCTCTCTCTCTCTCTCCTCTAACTCTCTATGTTCTCTCTCTCTCTCTCCCTCTCTCTCTCTCTGTGTGTTCTCTAACTCTCTATGTTCTCTCTCTCTCTCTGTGTGTTCTCTAACTCTCTATGTTCTCTCTCTCTCTTTGTGTTCTCTAACTCTCTAAGTTCTCTCTCTCTCTCTGTGTGTTCTCTAACTCTATATGTTCTCTCTCTCTGTCTCTCTCTCTCTCCCTCTCTCTATCTCTCTCCCTCTCTCTCTCTCTGTGTTCTCTAACTCTCTATGTTCTCTCTCTCTCTGTCTCTCTCCCTCTCTCTCTCTCTCTCTCTCTCCCTCTCTCTCTCTCTGTGTTCTCTAACTCTCTATGTTCTCTCTGTCTGTCTGTCTTAGCGGGTAAATAAGTAAAAACAGAAGTGGGAGTTGTACGGGTTTAAGGCCGTGGTAAAGTAAAGTAGTGTCACTGAGTAATCCATTATTTACATTTTTAAGGAACTGCTAATTAGCTGAAAGTTGAAAAGGAAGCCTTCGCATACAAGATTAAAGCATTACACGGACAACAGAAGGACATTTCACAAATCTACACACCCTAAAGAATGGATCATTAATACTGCATGATAATTCATTTGTTTGTAGTTGTTGCATCATGTTACGTGGGTGTACTTTTCTCATGTTTGCTGCTACGTAGGGAAGGCAGCTTTCATTACACTGTTGTGCTTCTGGTGTGTTCGTCTACACTCTTTGATGTTTTACTACTTTCTAAGGGGTACTAATAACTTCTGTGATTGGCTAGTGATGGTTTGGGCTGAGAACATAACTCTTCTGTGATTGGCTGACGATGGTTCAAGCTAAGAACAATGCACAAGGTCTACATGATGAAAGAATGCAAACTCCGATGAAGGAAAGTATCTGAATATGGGGCCTATTTAAATACTGCTAGAAAGAGAGAGAATGTGAGACAGATAAACAGATGGGACAATAAAGAAGTAGCTAGAGAGAGAGAGAGAGAGAGTGGGGGTAGAAAGAGAGAGAGAGAGAGACAGAGAGAGAGACAGAGAGAGAGAGACAGAGAGACAGAGACAGAGAGACAGAAAGAGACAGAGATACAGAGAGAGAGAGACAGAGAGACAGAGATAGAGAGAGTGGGGGTAGAAAGAGAGATGGAGAGAAAGAGAGAGACAGAGAGAGAGAGACATAGAGACAGAGACAGAGAGACAGAGAGAGAGAGAGAGAGACAGACAGAGACAGAGACAGAGACAGAGACAGAGAGAGACAGAGAGAGACAGAGAGAGAGAGACAGAGAGAGGGAGGGGGTAGAAAGAGAGAGAGAGAGACAGAGACAGAAATGTCAAAAATCTACAGCCTCCTAATACATTATCTCTCTCTTTGACGGGACCATTCCCAAGTGTTTGACCAAGCAAAGAAAGATTGCGAACAAAATTGAACGTTTCCTAGAGTGAACCTCAAGAAGCTCCTTGTCCAGATTATAGCAGAGCTCCTCGTCTCTCTGACAGGGCCTCGCTATCCCCACTAAACTGCTTCATATGGACTTAGTGGGAGCCGAGAACACTTATCTGGTCTCTGAGCGGCTCCGGTGGAGGGCTCCTTGAGGAAAACACCAGCGAAGCAAGGGATGGGATCAGTGTGAGCAGGACGATACACTCTTCCCTATGTAGTGCACTACTTTTGTCCAGGGCCACGGAGAAGTAGTGCACTACACAGGGAATAGAGTGCCGTTTGGGACACAGGGTAATGTGAAAACCGTAAACACTACAGTAAAAGGTTGGATGTGAAACTCAGCAGACCTACAATATAACAGTACTAATACCATGGCGATGATGTCAGGGACCTGTCTGTATCGTGTCTGGGGGACCAGGGACCTGTCTGTGTAGTGTCAGGGGACCAGGGACCTGTATGTGTAGTGTCAGGGGACCAGGGACCTGTCTGTGAAGTGTCAGGGGACCAGGGACCTGTCTGTGTCGTGTCAGGGGACCAGGGACCTGTCTGTATCGTGTCAGGGGGACCAGGGACCTGTCTGTATCGTGTCAGGGGGACCAGGGACCTGTTTGTGTAGTGTCAGGGGACCAGGGACCTGTCTGTGTAGTGTCAGGGGACCAGGGACCTGTCTGTATAGTGTCAGGGGACCAGGGACCTGTCTGTGTAGTGTCAGGGGGACCAGGGACCTGTCTGTGTAGTGTCAGGGGGACCAGGGACCTGTCTGTGTAGTGTCAGGGGGACCAGGGACCTGTCTGTGTAGTGTCAGGGGACCAGGGACCTGTCTATGTGGTGTCAGGGGGACCAGGGACCTGTCTGTGTGGTGTCAGGGGGACCAGGGACCTGTCTGTGTAATGTCAGGGGACCAAGGACCTGTCTGTGTAGTGTCAGGGGACCAGGGACCTGTCTGTATCGTGTCAGGGGACCAGGGACCTGTCTGTGTGGTGTCAGGGGGACCAGGGACCTGTCTGTGTAATGTCAGGGGACCAAGGACCTGTCTGTGTAGTGTCAGGGGACCAGGGACCTGTCTGTTTAGTGTCAGGGGACCAGGGACCTGTCTGTGTAGTGTCATTGGGACCAGGGACCTGTCTGTATTGTGTCAGGGGACAAGGGACCTGTCTGTGTGGTGTCAGGGGGACCAGGGACCTGTCTGTGTAGTGTCAGGGGGACCAGGGACCTGTCTGTGTAGTGTCAAGGGGACCAGGGACCTGTCTGTGTAGTGTCTGTGGACCAGGGACCTGTATGTGTAGTGTCAGGGGGACCAGGGACCTTTCTGTGTAGTGTCAGGGGACCAAGGACCTGTCTGTGTCGTGTCAGGGGACCAGGGACCTGCCTGTGTGGTGTCAGGGGGACCAGGGACCTGTCTGTGTAGTGTGTGGGGGACCAGGGACCTGTCTGTGTGGTGCCAGGGGACCAGGGACCTGTCTGTGTAGTGTCAGGGGGACCAGGGACCTGTCTGTGTAGTGTCAGGGGAACATGGACCTGTCTGTGTAGTGTCAGGGGGACCAGGGACCTGTCTGTGTAGTGTCAGGGGACCATGGACCTGTCTGTATGGTGTCAGGAGGACCAGGGACCTGTCTGTGTAATGTCAGGGAGACCTGGGACCTGTCTGTGTAGTGTCAGGGGACCAGGGACCTGTCTGTGTGGTGCCAGGGGACCAGGGACCTGTCTGTATCGTGTCAGGGGGACCAGGGACCTGTCTGTATCGTGTCAGGGGACCAGGGACCTGTCTGTGTGGTGTCAGGGGACCAGGGACCTGTCTGTATCATGTCAGGGGACCAGGGACCTGTCTGTGTGGTGTCAGGGGACCAGGGGAATGAGGTATAAGCTACAGTAGCTCCTAGTTAAACCCCTGTCAGTTTGGGGGCAGAAGGGATTGTTCTGTTGGAGTTCTATCATCATTCATGAACCCAGCGAGCTTTAAACCAATATTCTACTGATGCAGTTAAGAGTGACACGTTTCACATGTACACGGGACATGTACAAGTCAATGAGTTCCACTGATCAGTGGATTTCTGGTTGTGTCTTTATATTCTGCTTGAAGGTCTAGCAGTGTCCAGGAGACACACTGATGTGTTACGTACCAGAAGTAGATTATTGGTTAAATGTTGATATGTCCTAGATACATATGTACAGTACCTTTCCCATAGCTGGGTACTGGGTGTGATCTCACCCTGCTGTCCATGGTGCTGATCTCACCCTGCTGTCCATGGTGCTGATCTCACCCTGCTGTCCATGGTGCTGATCTCGCCCTGCTGTCCATGGTGCTGAGCCTCACTCTGCAGTCAGTTGGCTGCTGTCCATGGTACTGATCTCACCCTGCTGTCCATGGTGCTGATCTCACCCTGCTGTCCATGGTGCTGATCTCACCCTGCTGTCCATGGTGCTGATCTCGCCCTGCTGTCCATGGTGCTGAGCCTCACTCTGCAGTCAGTTGGCTGCTGTCCATGGTACTGATCTCAACCTGCTGTCCATGGTGCTGATCTCACCCTGCTGTCCATGGTGCTGATCTCACCCTGCTGTACATGGTGCTGATCTCACCCTGCTGTCCATGGAGCTGATCCTCACCCTGCTGTCCATGGTGCTGATCTCACCCTGCTGTACATGGTGCTGATCTCACCCTCCTGCCTGTGGCACTGATCCTCACCCGGGTGTCTTGGCTGCTGTCCATGGTGCTGTTCTCACCATGCTGTTCATGGTGCTGATCTCACCCTGCTGTCCATGGTGCTGATCTCACCCTGCTGTCCATGGATCTGATCCTCAGCCTGCAGTCGATTGGCTGCTGTCCATGGTGCTGATCTCACCCTCCTGCCTGTGGCACTGATCCTCACCCGGGTGTCTTGGCTGCTGTCCATGGTGCTGTTCTCACTCTGAAAACAGTTGGCTGCTGTCCATGGTGCTGATCCTCACACTGCAGTCGATTGGCTGCTGTCCATGGTCCTCACTAACATTGCATCACAGCTAGCATATAGCCTGTCAGTGCTAATCCTATAACAAACCATATGTAACATCCTGTTTGATAATGTTTAAAACTGTCAAGGTTTATTAGTCGTATGTGGCATTGATCACAACCACAAAAAGCCTTTACACAGATACGCAATGCCGAGTTATTCTATGTACTGGGCTATTACAGCTCCTCTCCATACAGACATCGTAATAGTTTTTTGGAGGCTTTTAATAGGATAACGATGATTACATAAATTGATTTATCTTGCAACCCAAGAGGCTCCCTCATTGTGTCATTGTGTTCATAGCTCCTCTGTGTCGGCTCAGTTAAGTGACATATTAAAAAACGACGAACCTCTTGGTTGTTTTAGCTTCAGCGCTAACACATGCTAAAATATTAGCGTTTGGCTTGCTATGATAATACCCTTTGGGATGATTAGCTTCAGCGCTAACACATGCTAGGATATTAGCCTCCTGAAAAGATGAAGGAGACTGGGCCTCTGTGATCCAGCCTGAACAGGACCTCACCCCATTAAATGCTAAAAAAGAAAATGACTGCTTTTAATGAAGATAAGCAGGATGAGCAGACACCCGTTCAAAGCTAATTAGTTATAGACCCAAATAGCTAGAGATCAAAGGCTGCTGTCTCCCCTCATCGTCCATCTTATCTGGCAGAGAGAGAGAGAGAGAGAGAGAGAGAGAGAGAGAGAGAGAGAGAGAGAGAGACAATGAGAGAGAGACAGAGAGAGACAGAGAGAGAGATAGAGAATGAGAGAGAGACAGAGAGAGACAGAGAGAGAGAGAGACAATGAGAGAGAGACAGAGAGAGACAGAGAGAGACAATGAGAGAGAGAGAGAGAGAAAGAGAGAGAGGGACAATGAGAGAGACAATGAGAGAGAGAGAGACAGAGAGAGAGAGAGAGACAGAGAGAGACAGAGAGAGACAGAGAGAGACAGAGAGAGAGGAAACCCATGCCACTGAACAATATTCAATAGCCACCTCTGTTGGGGATATGATTCTAAGGGTTTTTTATGTTCAAAGCTGCCACCCTGCAGTGGGAATATATGAATATATGAAACTGCAAAAAGTGTTTTTACATATATTGCCTGCAAATTAATTATGCATAAGTCTGTGACGTTATAGACTATTTCTGTGTAATTAATTGGATCATTGGCCAAAGTACAGAAACTATAGACCAAAAGTATATCTAACTCGATCATAATAATTTGTATTAATCATTGAGTAGACAGCCTAAGTTTCTAAGTGTGTTCTGTGCCATGTTTGATGTTGATATGGATTTTTGTACAACTGAAACAGTGAATTCCCCCCACTGACATATTTGCTAATTTAGTCTATGACATCTAAAACTATTTCTGTGTTAATAATATTTTTTTAAGGACATTCTTCTTTATTTAAGAACGAAACACTGAACAAACAAACAAAATAACAAAATGAACCGTGAAGCGAATATGAGTTGACAAGCAACTAAACATAGAACAAGAACCCACAAACACAAAAGGGAAAATGGCTACCTAAATATGATCCCCAATCAGAGACAACGATAAACAGCTGCCTCTGATTGGGAACCATATCAGGCCACCATAGACATACAAATACCTAGACCTACTAAAACCCCTAGACATACAAAAACCCTAGAAAATACAAAACTAGCATACCCACCCTCGTCACAACCTGACCTAACCAAAATATAAAGAAAACAGAGATATTAAAGGTCAGAGCGTGACGACGTCTTCTCAATATGTTCTTCATCAGGTTTGATGTTCACACTACGGATTACATATCTACACCCAAACAAAGACATTAATGTACCGTGTCAGGGGGACCAAAAGTAAAGTGTTGGTCCCGTGTTTCAGGAGCTGATGAGTATCTGATGACTTTTGTCTGTCTGTAATAAAGCCCTTTTTGTGGGGGAAAATCTCATTCTGATTGGCTGAGGCTGGCTCCCCAGCGGGTAGTCTTTGCTGCCAAGTGGGTTGGCCTATGCCCTCCACGAACCACCCATGGCTATGCCCTTGCCCAGTCATGTGAAATCCACAGATTAGGCACTAATTCATTTATTTCAATTGACTGATTTCCTGATATGAACTGTAACTCAGTAAAATGTCTGAAATTGTTGCATGTTGCGTTTATATATTTTTTTTTCAGTATATACTGAACCATTTCCGGCGCCGACAGAGATGGCCGCCTCGCTTCGCGTTCCTAGGAAACTATGCAGTATTTTGTTTTTTTACGTGTTATTTATTACATTGGTACCCCAGGAAGTCTTCGGTTATATTACATACAGTCGGGAGGAACTATGGGATATAAGAGCAGGTAGATGAATTCCGAGCAAGGGTCGCATTCCAGAAACATTAGAGACTGTAACGTTCTTTGCGTCACGGAAACATGACTCACTCGAGACACGCTATCGGAGTCGGATGCAGCCAGCTGGGTTCTTCATGCTTTGCGCCGACAGAAACAAGCATCTTTCTGGTAGGAAGAAGGGCAGGGTGTGATCATAACAACATACTCAAGTCCTTCTGTTCACCTGACTTAGAGTTCCTCACAATCAAATGTCGACCGCGTTATCTACCAAGAGAATTCTCTTAGATTATAATCACAGCCGCATATATTCCCCCCCGAGCAGACACATTGGTGGCCCTGAACGAACGTCATCTGACTCTTTGTAAACTGGAAACCACATATCCCGAGGCTGCATTCATTGTAGCTGTGGATTTTAACCTTTTGGCGCACAGATCCCTTTAGCGGGATCATTTTCGTCAACATCCGGTGAATTGCAGAGAGCCAAATTGAAATTTAACTACAAAAAATATGTTATTTTCATGAAATCACAAGTGCAATATACCAAAACACAGCTTAACTTGTTGTTAATCCACCTGGCGTGTAAGATTTCAAAAAGACTTTACGGTGAAAGCAAACCATGTGATTATGGACATCGCTCAGCAGACAAAACATTACAAATAGCTAGCAGCAAAGTAGATTGGTCACGAAAGTCAGAAAGTCAGAAAATAAATGAATACAATTAATCGCTTACCTTTGATGATCTTCGTATGTTTGCACTCAGGAGACTCCCAGTTGCACAACAAATGTTCATGTTTTTCGACAAAAATTCTCTTTATATCCAAAAATCTCCATTTGTTGGCCCGTTTTGATCAGAAATCAACAGGCTCCTGCAGGTCACGACGGGCAGACGAAAATTCAAAATAATTTAATCCCCAGTCTCTCTCCTCTTTACTCCACAGTCTGTCTCCTGTCTTTACCTCCCAGTCTGGCTCCTCTACTCCCCAGTCTGTCTTCTCTCTTTACCTCCCAGTCTGTCTCCTCTCTTTACCTCCCAGTCTGTCTACTCTCTTTACTCCCTAGTCTGTCTCCTCTCTTTACCTCCCAGTCTGTCTCCTCTCTTTACGTCCCAGTCTGTCTACTCTCTTTACTCCCTAGTCTGTCTCCTCTCTTTACCTCCCAGTCTGTCTCCTCTCTTTACCTCCCAGTCTGTCTACTCTCTTTAATCCCTAGTCTGTCTCCGCTCTTTACCTCCCAGTCTGTCTACTCTCTTTACTCCCTAGTCTGTCTCCTCTCTTTACCTCCCAGTCTGTCTCCTCTCTTTACCTCCCAGTCTGTCTCCTCTCTTTACCTCCCAGTCTGTCTACTCTCTTTACTCCCTAGTCTGTCTCCTCTCTTTACCTCCCAGTCTGTCTCCTCTCTTTACCTCCCAGTCTGTCTACTCTCTTTACTCCCTAGTCTGTCTACTCTCTTTACCTCCCAGTCTGTCTCCTCTCTTTACCTCCCAGTCTGTCTCCTCTCTTTATCTCCCAGTCTGTCTCCTCTCTTTACCTCCCAGTCTGTCTCCTCTCTTTACCTCCCAGTCTGTAACCTCTCTTTACCTCCCAGTCTGTCTCCTCTCTTTACCTCCCAGTCTGTCTCCTCTCTTTACCTCCCAGTCTGTCTCCTCTCTTTACCTCCCAGTCTGTCTCCTCTCTTTACCTCCCAGTCTGTCTACTCTCTTTACCTCCCAGTCTGTCTCCTCTCTTTACCTCCCAGTGTGTCTCCTCTCTTTATCTCCCAGTCTGTCTCCTCTCTTTACTCCCAGTCTGTCTCCTCTCTTTACCTCCCAGTCTGTAACCTCTCTTTACTCCCAGTCTGGCTCCTCTCTTTACTCCCCAGTCTGTCTCCTCTCTTTACTCCCAGTCTGTCTCCTCTCTTTACCTCCCAGTCTGTCTCCTCTCTTTACTCCCAGTCTGTCTCCTCTCTTTACCTCCCAGTCTGTCTCCTCTCTTTACTCCCCAGTCTGTCTCCTCTCTTTACCTCCCAGTCTGTCTCCTCTCTTTACCTCCCAGTCTGTCTCCTCTCTTTACTCCCCAGTCTGTCTCCTCTATTTACTCCCCAGTCTGTCTCCTCTCTTTACTCCCCAGTCTGTCTCCTCTCTTTACTCCCCAGTCTGTCTCCTCTATTTACTCCCCAGTCTGTCTCCTCTCTTTACCTCCCAGTCTGTCTCCTCTACTCCCCAGTCTGTCTCCTCTCTTTACCTCCCAGTCTGTCTCCTCTCTTTACCTCCCAGTCTGTCTCCTCTCTTTACTCCCCAGTCTGTCTTCTATATTTACTCCCCAGTCTGTCTCCTCTCTTTACCACCCAGTCTGCCTCCTCTCTTCACCTCCCAGTCTGTCTCCTCTCTTTACCTACCAGTCTGTCTCCTCTCTTTACTCTCCTCACTACTCCACCAAAGACATTGGTTTTAGAAACCACTTTTACAGGGGTACACTTCTACATATTAGGCTGGGGTCTGGTTTCCCGGAGGACCGGCCAGCAGGCGGAGAAGGAGGAGAGAGAGGAGTTGGAGGCTGGTGCTGTGTTAAGCTGGCTGTGAATACGATTAGGAGCCCAAACCCGGATTTAGATGCTCCCCATGAGCTCAGCTATAAATACTGTGGAGGACTGGCACTCCCGTCAGCACAACGCCACACCAAAGCCAACTGGATCCTAGGCTGTTTTTCAAATGGAACACTATTCCCTATGCAGTGCACAGCTTTTAACCAGGACCTATAGGACACAGACTTATTCTGGCTTTGAGGTTTGAGCACCTGTGTTGGAGAACTGTTTATGAGCTGAGAGGATCTGTTTTCATTACTGGCAGCAGTGATTGTTGGAAAGTCTAAAATGTTATGTTAGTAGCCAGCAGTTGTTCTTCGTGAAAACGATTTAAACAAAATGGTAAATGCTCTAGAAAAATAAAATAATAAGTGTACCTCACTAGCGTTACACAGTTATACACTTATTCTTCTGTGAGGAAAACTTTTCTCCATTCATCTAAGCCTCAACTCAAAGTTTAAAAGCAGCACAGAGGGCACTTCATTCAGTAAAGGACATTCAACCACCATAATACAACGCATCATATGTCAGAGATCGGCCCCGGACAGCTTTAGCCTGCTGTCTCTCTCTCTCCAGGAAAGAAAAACAGTTCCCTTCCAACAGCTGAGTGCTGAGTTGGTGTTTTCTTTAACAGTGGTGGCTCATTAAAAAGAAGAGGTGGAACTAAACAGTCCCAGGCCTTGAATACAGCACCAGGCCTGAAATACAGCACCAGGCCTTTAATACAGCACCAGGCCTTTAATATAGCACCGGGCCTGAAATACAGCACCAGGCCTTGAATACAGCACCAGGGCTGTAATACAGCACCAGGCCTGAAATACAGCACCAGGCCTGAAATACAGCACCAGGCCTTTAATACAGCACCAGGCCTTTAATACAGCACAAGGCCTAAAATACAGCACCAGGCCTTTAATACAGCACCTGCCTTTAATACAGCACAAGGCCTAAAATACAGCACCAGGCCTTTAATACAGCACCAGGCCTGAAATACAGCACCAGGCCTTTAATACAGCACCAGGCCTTAAATACAGCACCAGGCCTGCAGTACAGCACCAGGCCTGCAGTACAGCACCATGCCTGAAATACAGCACAAGGCCTTTAATACAGCACCAGGCCTTTAATACAGCACCAGGCCTTTAATACAGCACCAGGCCTGCAGTACAGCACCAGGCCTGCAGTACAGCACCAGGCCTGAAATACAGCACAAGGCCTTTAATACAGCACGAGGCCTTTAATACAGCACCAGGCCTTTAATACAGCACCAGGCCTTTAATACAGCACCAGGCCTGAAATACAGCACCAGGCCTTTAATACAGCACCAGGCCTGAAATACAGCACCAGGCCTTTAATACAGCACCAGGCCTTTAATACAGCACCAGGCCTGCAGTACAGCACCAGGCCTGCAGTACAGCACCAGTCCTGAAATACAGCACAAGGCCTTTAATACAGCACAAGGCCTTTAATACAGCACCAGGCCTTTAATACAGCACCAGGCCTTTTTATACAGCACCAGGCCTGAAATACAACAACATAAAAACAGTTATTGTGCCTGGTTGAAAGTAGTCCACAACATAAGGAATAGGGTTCCATTTGGGATGCAACCATATAAGGAAGAGGGTTCCATTTGGGATGCAACCATATAAGGAATAGTGTTTAATTTAGGATGAAACAATATAAGGAATAGGGCTCCAATTGAGATACAATCATATAAGGAATAGGGTTCCATTTGGGATATAACCCAATAAGGAGCAGGGTTCCATTCTGGATACAACCATATAAGAGATAGGGTTTGAATTGTTATACAAACATATAAGGAATAGAGTTCATTTGGGATACAACCATATAAGGAATAAGGTTCCATTCTGGATACAGCCATATAAGGAATAAGGTTCCATTCTGGATACAACCATATAAGGAATAAGGTTCCATTTGGGATACAAACATATAAGGAATAGGGTTCATTTGGGATACAACCATATAAGGAATTGTGTTCATTTCGGATACAACCATATAAGGAATAAGGTTCCATTTGGGATACAAACATATAGAGAAAGAGAATTCTCTTCGATTATAATCACAGCCGTATATATCCCCCCCAAGCAGACACATCGATGGCTCTGAACGAACTTTATTTAACTCTCTGCAAACTGGAAACAATTTATCCGGAGGCTGCATTCATTGTAGCTGGGGATTTTAACAAGGCTAATCTGAAAACAAGACTCCCCAAATTTTATCAGCATATCGATTGCGCAACCAGGGGAGGAAAGACCTTGGACCATTGTTACTCTAACTTCCGCGACGCATATAAGGCCCTGCCCCGCCCCCCTTTCGGAAAAGCTGACCACGACTCCATTTTGTTGATCCCTGCCTACAGACAGAAACTAAAACAAGAGGCTCCCACGCTGAGGTCTGTCCAACGCTGGTCCGACCAAGCTGACTCCACACTCCAAGACTGCTTCCATCACGTGGACTGGGAGATGTTTCGTATTGCGTCAGATAACAACATTGACGAATACGCTGATTCGGTGTGCGAGTTCATTAGAACGTGCGTTGAAGATGTCGTTCCCATAGCAACGATTAAAACATTCCCTAACCAGAAACCGTGGATTGATGGCAGCATTCGTGTGAAACTGAAAGCGCGAACCACTGCTTTTAATCAGGGCAAGGTGTCTGGTAACATGACCGAATACAAACAGTGCAGCTATTCCCTCCGCAAGGCTATCAAACAAGCTAAGCGCCAGTACAGAGACAAAGTAGAATCTCAATTCAACGGCTCGGACACAAGAGGCATGTGGCAGGGTCTACAGTCAATCACGGACTACAGGAAGAAATCCAGCCCAGTCACGGACCAGGATGTCCTGCTCCCAGGCAGACTAAATAACTTTTTTGCCCGCTTTGAGGACAATACAATGCCACTGACACGGCCTGCAACGAAAACATGCGGTCTCTCCTTCACTGCAGCCGAGGTGAGTAAGACATTTAAACGTGTTAACCCTCGCAAGGCTGCAGGCCCAGACGGCATCCCCAGCCGCACCCTCAGAGCATGCGCAGACCAGCTGGCCGGTGTGTTTACGGACATATTCAACCAATCCCTATACCAGTCTGCTGTTCCCACATGCTTCAAGAGGGCCACCATTGTTCCTGTTCCCAAGAAAGCTAAGGTAACTGAGCTAAACGACTACCGCCCCGTAGCACTCACATCCGTCATCATGAAGTGCTTTGAGAGACTAGTCAAGGACCATATCACCTCCACCCTACCTGACACCCTAGACCCACTCCAATTTGCTTACCGCCCAAATAGGTCCACAGACGATGCAATCTCAACCACACTGCACACTGCCCTAACCCATCTGGACAAGAGGAATACCTATGTGAGAATGCTGTTCATCGACTACAGCTCGGCATTCAACACCATAGTACCCTCCAAGCTCGTCATCAAGCTCGAGACCCTGGGTCTCGACCCCGCCCTGTGCAACTGGGTACTGGACTTCCTGACGGGCCGCCCCCAGGTGGTGAGGGTAGGCAACAACATCTCCTCCCCGCTGATCCTCAACACTGGGGCCCCACAAGGTTGCGTTCTGAGCCCTCTCCTGTACTCCCTGTTCACCCACGACTGCGTGGCCACGCACGCCTCCAACTCAATCATCAAGTTTGCGGACGACACAACAGTGGTAGGCTTGATTACCAACAACGATGAGACGGCCTACAGGGAGGAGGTGAGGGCCCTCGGAGTGTGGTGTCAGGAAAACAACCTCACACTCAACGTCAACAAAACTAAGGAGATGATTGTGGACTTCAGGAAACAGCAGAGGGAACACCCCCCTATCCACATCGATGGAACAGTAGTGGAGAGGGTAGCAAGTTTTAAGTTCCTCGGCATACACATCACAGACAAACTGAATTGGTCCACTCACACAGACAGCATCGTGAAGAAGGCGCAGCAGCGCCTCTTCAACCTCAGGAGGCTGAAGAAATTCGGCTTGTCACCAAAAGCACTCACAAACTTCTACAGATGCACAATCGAGAGCATCCTGGCGGGCTGTATCACCGCCTGGTATGGCAACTGCACCGCCCTCAACCGTAAGGCTCTCCAGAGGGTAGTGAGGTCTGCACAACGCATCACCGGGGGCAAACTACCTGCCCTCCAGGACACCTACACCACCCGATGTCACAGGAAGGCCATAAAGATCATCAAGGACATCAACCACCCGAGCCACTGCCTGTTCACCCCGCTATCATCCAGAAGGCGAGGTCAGTACAGGTGCATCAAAGCTGGGACCGAGAGACTGAAAAACAGCTTCTATCTCAAGGCCATCAGACTGTTAAACAGCCACCACTAACACTGAGTGGCTGCTGCCAACACACTGACACTGACTCAACTCCAGCCACTTTAATAATGGGAATTGATGGGAAATGATGTAAATATATCACTAGCCACTTTAAACAATGCTACCTTATATAAATGTTACTTACCCTACATTATTCATCTCATACGCATACGTATATACTGTACTCTATATCATCGACGGTATCCTTATGTAATACATGTATCACTAGCCACTTTATACTATACTATGCCACTTTGTTTACATACTCATCTCATTTGTACATACTGTACCCGATACCATCTACTGTATCTTGCCTATGCTGCTCTGTACCATCACTCATTCATATATCCTTATGTACATATTCTTTATCCCCTTACACTGTGTACAAGACAGTAGTTTTGGAATTGTTAGTTAGATTACTTGTTATTACTGCATTGTCGGAACTAGAAGCACAAGCATTTCGCTACACTCGCATTAACATCTGCTAACCATGTGTATGTGACAAATAAAATTTGATTTGATTTGATTTGATTTGATTTGATATAAGGAATATGGTTCATTTGGGATACAACCATATAAGGAATCGTGTTCATTTCAGATACAACCATATAAGGAATAAGGTTCCATTTCGGATACAACCATATAAGGAATAAGGTTCCATTTGGGATACAACCATATAAGGAATAAGGTTCCATTTCGGATACAACCATATAAGGAATAAGGTTCCATTTGGGACGTAACCTTGGAGGTCTGGTGACTGATACACAGAGATACAGTGGCTTGCGGAAGTATTCACTCCCTTTGACATTTTTCCTATTTTGTTTGCCTTACAACCTGGAATTAAAATATTTTTTGGGGGTTTTTGTATAATTTGATTTACACAACATGTCTACCAATTTGAAGTGGTACAAACAAGATATTAGACCAAAAAAAACAGAAAACTTGAGTGTGCATAACTATTCACCCCCCCAAAGTCAATACTTTGTAGAGCCACCTTTTGCAGCAATTACAGTTGCAAGCCTTTTGGGGTATGTCTCTATAAGCTTGGCACATCTAGCCACTGGGCTTTTTGGCCATTCTTCAAGGCTAAAGTCCTCCACCTCCTTTAAGTTGGATGGGTTCCACTGGTGTACAGAAATCTTTAAGTCAAACAACAGACTCTCAATTGGATTGAGGTCTGGGCTTTGACTAGGCCATTACAAGACATTTAATTGTTTCCGCCTTAAACCACTCGAGTCTAGCTTTAGCAGTAGTATGCTTAGGGTCATTCTCCTGCTGGAAGGTGAACCTCCGTCCCAGTCTCAAATCTCTGGAAGACTGAAAACAGGTTTCCCTCAAGAATTTCCCTGTATTTAGCCCCATCCATCATTCCTTCAATTCTGACCAGTTTTCCAGTCCCTGCCAATGAAAAACATCCCCACAGCATGATGCTGCCACCACCATGCTACACTGTAGGGATGGTGTCTCGGGGTGATGAGAGGTGTTGGGTTTGCGCCAGACATATCATTTTCCTTGATGGCTAAAAAGCTCAATTTTAGTCTCACCTGACCAGAGTACCATCTTCTGTATGTTTGGGGAGTCTCCCACATGCCTTTTAGGAGAACACCAAACGTGTTTGCTTATTTTATTCTTTAAGCTATGGCTTTTGTCTTGGTACTCTACAGTAAAGCCCAGTTCTGTGGAGTGTACGGCTTAAAGTGGTCCTATGAACAGATACTCCAATCTCCGCTGTGGAGCTTTGCAGCTCCTTCAGGGTTATCTTTGGTCTCTTTGTTGCTTCTCTGATTAATGCCCTCCTTGTCTGGTCCGTGAGTTTTGGTGGGCGGCCCTCTCTTGGCAGGTCTGTTTTGGTGGGGGGCTCTCCTTGTCTGGTCTGTAAGTTTTGGTGGGCGGTCTTCTCTTGTCTGGTCCGTGAGTTTTGGTGGGCGGTCTTCTCTTGTCTGGTCTGTTTTGGTGGGGGGCTCTCCTTGTCTGGTCTGTAAGTTTTGGTGGGCGGTCTTCTCTTGTCTGGTCTGTTTTGGTGGTGGGCTCTCCTTGTCTGGTCTGTAAGTTTTGGTGGGCGGTCTTCTCTTGTCTGGTCCTTGAGTTTTGGTGGGAGGCCCTCCTTGTCTGGTCTGTTTTGGTGGGAGGCCCTCTCTTGTCTGGTCTGTTTTGGTGGGAGGCCCTCCTTTTCTGGTCTCTGAGTTTTGGTGGGCGGCCCTCCTTGTCTGGTCCGTGAGTTTTGGTGGTCGGCCCTCTCTTGTCTGGTCCGTGAGTTTTGGTGGGAGGCCCTCCTTGTCTGGTCTGTTTTGGTGGGAGGCCCTCTCTTGTCTGGTCTGTGAGTTTTGGTGGGAGGCCCTCTCTTGTCTGGTCTGTTTTGGTGTCTTATTCTTTCTATTTAATAATAACGGATTTATTGGTGCTCCGTGGGATGTTCAAAGTTTCTGACATTTTTTTACAACCCAACCCTTATCTGCACTTCTCCACAACTTCGTCCTTGACCTGTATGGAGAGCTCCTTGGTCTTCATGGTGCCACTTGCTTGGTGGTGTCCCTTGCTTAGTGGTGTTGCAGACTCTGGTGCCTTTCCGAATAGGTGTGTGTATATATACTGAGATCATGTGACACTTAGATTGAACACAGGTGGACTTTATTTAACTAATTATGTGACTTCTGAAGGTAACTGGTTGCACAAGATCTTATTTAGGGGCTTCATAGCAAAGGGGGTGAATACATATGCACGCACCACTTTAAAGTTTTGTTCATTTAATTTCACTCCACCAATTGGGACTATTTTGTGTTTGTCCATTACATGAAATCCAAATAAAAATCCATTTAAATTACAGGTTGTAATGAGACAAAATAGGAAAAACGCCAAGGGGGATGAATACTTTTGCGAAGCGCCGTATATCATACAGCCGGGCATTGAGATTTACAGTAATGAACCCAAATGTGCCGTGTGTCTCGGGAGGGCAGCGAGAAGCCTCTGTCTGAGTCCAAATGGCACACTATTCCCTACATAGTGCACTACTTTTGAACAGAGCCCTATGGGTCCTGGTCAAAAGTAGTGCACTACATAGGGAATAGGGTACCATTTGGAATACACGCTCTCTCTCTCTCTAGGCCCACTCAGGGAGATGAATGTTCAGTTGACAGCTGACCTTGTCTACCATGCAGAGAAGGACACTAGCTAGGCTCGTGAACCAGAGCCATTTGGGAGATAACAGTGTTGTGCCTCTCAGCGTCTGTTTAGCTCCCCTCGTTCCAATTATTCAAAGAAGGGAGGAGGGAGGGAGGGAAGGAAGGAAGGAAGGAGAGAGGGGGCCTTTTTTTAAATTATTTTTTTTTGCAATTCCAGTCCCTGTAAGAGAGTATTGTTCTACATCCTATTCACTGCCTCGGCAACACAGAGAGAGAGATGACTTGGGAATTGTGAGTTGAAGTGTGGATTGAACTACATTATGGTTTATTATATGAAGTAATTAGTCTAGTTAGATTCAATTAGTCCAATTGGATTACGTTCCGTACAGTTATCCACGGAAGTGGTTCACGTCGTGTAATATAATAGCAAGATAAGGATCAGGTTCAGAGAGAAGCTCTCTAGAAAGATTCACAGTTTAGCAGAAAATGCCTCCATTTACATTCATATAAATTATTTGTAAAATATGCGGTAAACAGTTCAAATTTTTGCGTGTTGTCTCTCTCTTTCTCTACAGTGTATCTCTGGTGTGATCCAGGTATTTCCTTCTTCCTCACTTGTGTGTTTCGATTAGTTAGATTCAGGTTTTTTTTCTCAGACGGTGTGTTTGAATATAGAAAGTATTTGAAACTTCTCACTTCAATATATTATATTCTTCTACCAACAAACTAGAATCACCCAGATATTGATACGGTCTTAAATGGAACCCTATTCCCTATATAGTGCACTTCTTTTGACCAGACGTAGTGCACTATATAGGGATAAGGTTGCCATTTGGGACTTTTATCAATATAAATAAACATATTATTTAACCTTTGTTGAACTACACAGTCAGTGTATCGGTAGAGATTGTAATGAGGAATGAGTCCACTGATAAAGGCCCAACTACCCCTGACCTCTGACCTCTAGCCTCTAACCAGGTCAACACAGAGAGGGGGGGTTTTTGGGTTCCTTGTAGCAGGTTAGCGTTTTTCGTCATTCAGCTTGTTCTGGAGGCATCTCTGCAGAGTGGACAATAGCTGGCACAACCACAAAGTCATACATTTTAAACCTCACTCGAATCTTAAGCACACTGCTAACCCTAACCCTAACCCTAACCCTAACCCTAACCCTAACCCCTACCCCTAACCCCTAACCCCTAACCCCTAACCCCTAACCCTAACCACAACCCCAACCCCAACCCCTAACCCCTAACCCCTAACTTTAAATGTATAATTTGGCCAATATTGTCTTCGCAACTGGCCTATCTAAGGGGAAATCGCTCAGTTCTGCCTCCAGGACAAGACTCATCACAATAGGATAGGAAGAACAGATCCAGAGGGGATGGCTGCCATTTTACGGGCTCCTAACCAATTGTGCCATTTTGTGTGGATTTTTTGTTGTTGCATTGTTTGTAACTTATTTTGTACATAATGTTGATGCTACCGTCTATTACGACTGAGAAGAGCTTCTGGGTATCAGAACAGCGATTACTCACCTCGAACTGGACTAAGATTTTTTCTTTAATGAGTCAGACAGGAAGGAGATAATGTTGCTCGTAGACAAGACCCAAATCCCTGTCATTCACATGATGAAAAATAAGGAAATACTGTGGGCGGAGATCAGGGTGCCTTGTGAGAATTTGTCGGTGAGTGAATAGCCCTCCTCTACCATCCGTTCTATTAGGCAACGTGCAATCACTAGAGAATAAACTGGATGAGCTCCGTTCGAGACCATCCTAACAATACATGAAAAAAATGTAATATCTTAAGTTTCAGCGAGTCGTGGCTGAACGACGACACAGATAATATACAGTTGGCTGGGTTTTCCGTGCATCGGCAGGACAGAACAGCTACGTCTTTTAAGAAAACATGTGTCTATTTTTCAATAACAGCTGGCACACTATGTCTAATATTAAGGTGGTCTCGAGGTATTGCTCACCTGATGATAAGCTGTGGACCATATTATCTACCAAGAGAGTTTATCATCTATATTTTTGGTAGCCGTCTATTTACCACCACAAACCGATGTTGGCACTAAGACCTCACTCAATGAGCTGTATAAAACCATAAGCAAACAAGATCATTTTCACCCAGAAGGCGGCGCTCCTAGTGGCCGGAGATTTTAATGCAGGCAAACTTAAACCAGAGGGGGTAAAAGAGAAGTGAACAAAGCTCTCCCTCGCACTTCATTTGGAAAATCTGACCATAATTTGATCTTCCTGATTTCTGCTTATAAGCACAAACTAAAGCAGGAAGTACCAGTGACTCACTCATTACGGAAGTGGTCAGATGACGGAGATGCTAAGCCACAGGACTGTTTTGCTAGCATAGAGACTGAAATTTAAGTTGGAATATGTTCCAGGATTTATCCAATGGCTTTGAGGAGTAGAACTGTTAATTAAGGCTCCATGGATTGATGAGGAATTTAAAAAAACTGTATGGTTGAAAGAGATGTGGCAAAGGTAAGTGGCTAATAAGTCTGGCTGCACACCTGACTGACAAATTGAGAAATTATTTGACTGAACCCAACAAATAGAAGAAGAAACTGTACTATGAAGCCAAGATCAATGATATAAAGAATGATTGGAGAGAAGAAAAAAAAACTTTGGAATACTTTAAATGAAATTATGGGCAGAACGACAAATTCAGATCCATCTTTCATCGAATCAGATGGCTTATTCATCACAAAACCATAGGATGTTGCCAATTATTTTAATTAATGATCATTTCATTGGCAAAGTGGGCAAACTTAGACAGGAAGTGCCAACAACAAACAGTGTATTCATGCATAAAGAAAACAAATAATGAAAGAAAAGCAGTGCGAGTTTGAATTTTTTAAAGTTAGTGTGGGGAGAGATGGAAAAAATATTGTTATCGATCAATAATGACAAACCTTGCATTGACAACTTAGATGGAAAGATACTGAGGATGGTAGCTGACTCTATATCCACTCCTATTTGTCAAATTTTAATCTGAGTCGAGAGGAATGTCTTTGTCCTCAGGCCTGGAGGGAAGCCAAAGTAATTCTACTACCCAAGAGTGGTAAAGCGGCCATTACTGGTTCTAACAGCAGACCTATAAGCTTGCTGCCAGCTCTTAGCAAACTGTTGGAAAAAAATAGTGTTTGACCAAATACAATGGTACTTTCTCTGTAAACAAATTAGCAACAGACTTTCAGCGAGGCTTATGGAGAAGGGCACTCGACATGCACTGCACGGACACAAATGACTGAAGATTGGTTGATTGAAATGGATAATAATAGGATTTTGGGAGCGGTACTGTTAGATGTCAATGCAGCCTTTGATGTCATTGACCATACCTTGTTGTTGAGAACCTATTTGCTATGGCTTTTCAACCTCTATTCAGAGCCGTCTATCTGATAGAACTCAAAGGGGTTTTTCTTTTATGGAAGCTTCTCTAATGTCAAACATGTAAATTGTGGTGTACCGCAGGGCAGCTCTCTAGGCCCTCTACTCTTTTCTATTTTTTTACCAATGATCTGCCACTGGCATTAAACAAAGCATGTGTGTCCATGTATGCTGATGATTCAACCGTATATGCATCAGCAACCACAGCTACATGTCACTGAAACTCTTAACAAAGAGTTGCAGTCTGTTTTGGAATGGGTGGCCAGTAATTAATTGGTACTGAACATCTCTAGAACTTAGAGCGTTGTATTTGGTATAAATCATTCTTTAAGTTCTAGACCTCAGATGAATCTGGTAATGAATGGTGTGGCTGTTGAACAAGTTGATGAGACTAAATGACTTGGCGTTACCTTAGATTGTAATCTGTCATGGTTAAAACATTTATATTCAATGGTTGTAAAGATGGAGAGAGGTCGAGCCGTAATAAAGAGATGCTCTGATTTTTTGACACCACACTCCAAAAAGCAAGTTCTGCAGGCTCTAGATTTGTCTAATCTTGATTATTGTCCAGTCGTGTGGTCCAGTGCTGCAAGGAAAGACCTATTGGCCCAGAACAGAGCAGCACGTTTTGCTCTTAATCATATTCAGATGGCTGATATAAATACTATGCATGCCAGTCTCTCTTGGCTAAGAGTTGAGGAGAGACTGACTGCATCATTTCTTCTTTTTATAAGAATCATTAATGTTGAAATTGTTTGCGTAGTCAACTTACACACAGCTCTGACACACACATTTATCCCACCAGACATGCCACCAGGGGTCTTTTCACAGTCCCCAAATCCAGAACAAATTCAACAAAACATACAGTATTATAAAGAGCAGTTATTGAAACTTCCTTCCATCTCATATTGCTCAAATAAACAGCAAACCTGGTTTAGAAAACAGATCAAGCAACACCTCGCGGCACAACGCCTCTCCCCTATTTGACCTAGATAGTTTGTGTGTATGAATTGATGTGTAGGCTCAGTGTGCCTTTAATTTTTTTTATATATAGTTCTGTCCTTGAGCTGTTCTTGTCTATTGATGTTCTGTATTATGTCATTCTGTATTATGTTTCATGTTCTGTGTTCTGTGTTCTGTGTTCTTGTCTAATGATGTTCTGTATTATGTCATTCTGTATTATGTCATTCTGTATTATGTCATTCTGTATTATGTAATTCTGTATAATGTCATTCTGTATAATGTCATTCTATATTATGTCATTCTGTATAATGTAATTCTGTATAATGTCATTCTGTATTATGTCATTCTGTATAATGTCAATCTGTATTATGTCATTCTGTATTATGTCATTCTGTATTATGTCATTCTGTATAATGTCATTCTGTATTATGTCATTCTGTATTATGTCATTCTGTATAATGTCATTCTATATAATTTCATTCTGTATTATGTCATTCTGTATTAAGTCATTCTGTATAATGTCATTATGTATAATGTCATTCTGTATGTCATTCTGTATTATGTCATTCTGTACTATGTCATTCTGTATTATGTCATTCTGTATAATGTCATTCTGTATAATTTCATTCTGTATTATGTCATTCTGTATTAAGTCATTCTGTATAATGTCATTCTGTATGCCATTATGTATGTCATTCTGTATTATGTCATTCTGTATTATGTCATTCTGTATAATGTCATTCTGTATAATGTCATTCTGTATTATGTTTCCTGTTTTGTGTGGAGCCCCAGGAAGACTAGCTGCTGCTTTTGCAACTGGATCCTAATAACGTATCAAATACCAGTCACTGGATTTAAGTGAATATGTCGCCCCCCACAGTGACTGTACGTACATGCCCCAACCAGAAGCCATGGACTACAGGCGACACCCGCGCTGGGCTATAAGGGTAGAGCTGTCGCTTTCAAGGAGCGGGACTCCAACCCGGGAAGATTATAAGAAATCCCGCTTTGCCCTCCGACGAACCGTCAAAGCTTCAATACAGGACTAAGATTGAATCGTACTACACCGGCTCTGATGCTCGTCAGATGTGGCAGGGGTTACAAACTATTACAGACTACAAAGGGAAGCACAGCCGAGAGCTGCCCAGTGACACGAGCGTACCAGATGAGCTAAACTACTTCTATGCTCGCTTCGAGGCAAATAACACTGAAACATGCATGACAGCACTAGCTGTTCCAGACGACTAGGTGATCACGCTCTCCGCAGCCGATGTGAGTAAGACCTTTAAACAGGTCAACATTCACAAGGCCGCAAGGCCAGATAGATTACCAAGATGTGTACTCCGAGCGTGCGCTGACCAACTGGCAAGATTTTTCACTGACATTTTCAACCTCTCGCTGTCTGAGTTGGTAATACCAACGTGTTTCAAGCAGACCACCATAGTCCCGAGCCCAAGAACACTGAGGTAACCTGCCTAAACAACTATCGATAGGGCTCTCGTCTGTAGCCTTGAAGTGCTTTGAAGTGCTTTGAAGAGCTGGTCAAGGCTCACATCTCCACTCTTATCCCAGAAATCCTAGATCCACTCCAATTTGCATACTGCCCCAACAGATCCACAGATGATACAATCTCTATTGCACTCCACACTGCCCTTTCACACCAGGACAAAAGGAACACATATTCATTGACCACAGCTCAGTGTTCAACACTGTAGCGCCCTCAAAGCACATCACTAAGCTAAGGACCCTGGGACTAAAGATCTCACTCTGCAACTGGATCCTGGACTTCCTGACAGGCCGCCCCCCAGTTGGTAAGGGTAGGTATCTACACATCCGCCATGCTGATCCTTAAAACGGGATTCTTTAGGGGTGCGTGCTCAGTCCCCTCCTGTACTCCCTGTTCACCTATGACTGCATGGCCATGCACGACCCCAACACCGTCATTAAGTTTGCTGATGACACAACAGTGGTAGGCCTGACCACCACCAACAACGAGACCTGGCCGTGTAGTTCCAGGACAACAACCTCTCCCTCAATGTGTTAAAGACTAAATAGATGATTGTGGACTACAGGAAATAGGATGTAGCCACACCCCCATTCTCACCGACAGGGCTGTAGTGGAGCAGGTTGAGAGCTTCAGGTTCCTTGGTGTCCACATCAATAACTACCTAACATGGTCCAAGCACACCAAGAC
>NW_027260916.1:0-2500 GCF_045791955.1 Oncorhynchus clarkii lewisi
GGTGATGTAAAGAATGCAGACAGATGGTGATGTAAAGAATGCAGACACCCATCCACTTGTTGTGGTAAACAGCTGACAGATGGTGATGTAAAGAATGCAGACACCCCTCCACTTGTTGTGGTAAACAGCTGACAGATGGTGATGTAAAGAATGCAGACACCCCTCCACTTGTTGTGGTAAACAGCTGACAGATGGTGATGTAAAGAATGAAGACAGATGGTGATGTAAAGAATGCAGACACCCCTCCACTTGTTGTGGTAAACAGCTGACAGATGGTGATGTAAATAATGCAGACAGATGGTGATGTAAAGAATGCAGACACCCCTCCACTTGTTGTGGTAAACAGCTGACAGATGGTGATGTAAAGAATGCAGACAGATTGTGATGTAAAGAATGCAGACACCCATCCACTTGTTGTGGTAAACAGCAGACATATGGTGATGTAAATAATGCAGACAGGTGGTGATGTAAAGAATGCAGACACCCTTCCACTTGTTGTGGTAAACAGCAGACAGATGGTGATGTAAAGAATGCAGACAGGTGGTGATGTAAAGAATGCAGACACCCCTCCACTTGTTGTGGTAAACAGCAGACAGATGGTGATGTAAAGAATGCAGACAGATTGTGATGTAAAGAATGCAGACACCCCTCCACTTGTTGTGGTAAACAGCAGACAGATGGTGATGTAAAGAATGCAGACAGGTGGTGATGTAAAGAATGCAGACACCCCTCCACTTGTTGTGGTAAACAGCTGACAGGTGGTGATGTAAAGAATGCAGACACCCTTCCACTTGTTGTGGTAAACAGCTGACAGGTGGTGATGTAAAGAATGCAGACACCCTTCCACTTGTTGTGGTAAACAGCAGACAGATGGTGATGTAAAGAATGCAGACACCCCTCCACTTGTTGTGGTAAACAGCTGACAGATGGTGATGTAAAGAATGAAGACAGATGGTGATGTAAAGAATGCAGACACCCCTCCACTTGTTGTGGTAAACAGCTGACAGATAGTGATGTAAAGAATGAATGATATGTGTTGGTCTGTGTGTGTATTCTATGTGTCTATGGCTGCATTTAGACAGGCAGCTCAATTCTGATCTTTATTCCACTAATCGGATCTTTTGACCAATCACATGAGATCTTTTCGCATCGGATCTTTTGACCAATCACTTCAGATCTTATCGCATCGGATCTTTTGACCAATCACATCAGATCTTATCGCATCGGATCTTTTGACCAATCACATCTGATTTTTTTTCACATCTGACCAATTAGTGAAAAGAAGATCAGAATGGTCCCGCCTGTCTATACACAGCCAATATGAGCTGGTGGGGGTGCTTGTGTCTGTCTGTGTGTGTGGTGAATATTGAGTGTGTTTTGAAGACTGCCTCCTCGTCTCTGTGTGTGTTGTTGCCGTAGGGCTGGTTGTCCTATAAGGGACAGACATGTGTGTCTTTAGAGGACCAGTGTTGTTGAATCACACTGCTGTTCCCCCTGAAGGCAACAGTTGTTACTGTCCCAACAACAACCAGAGAACATGGAACCCAACGGAACACATTCTACCCCGCGGCCATACCCCAATCTCTCTCTCTCTCTCTCTCTCTCTGTCTCTGTCTCTCTCTCTCTGTCCCTCTCTCTCTCTGTCTCTCTCTCTGTCTCGCTCTGTCTTTCCCTCTCTCTCTCTCTCTCTCTCTCTCTCTCTCACTCCAGAATGGCACCCTATTCCCTATATACAGTAGTGCACTACTGTTGACCAGAATGGCACCCTATTCCCTATATAAAGTAGTGCACTACTGTTGACCAGGGCCCTATTCCCTATATACAGTAGTGCACTACTGTTGACCAGGGCCCTATTCCCTATATACGGTAGTGCACTACTGTTGACCAGGGCCCCAGTCCACTATTGTGGACCGGGCCCAGTCCACTACTGTTGACCAGGGCCCCAGTCCACTACTGTTGACCAGGGCCCAGTCCACTACTGTTGACCAGGGGCCCCAGTCCACTACTGTTGACCAGGGGCCCCAGTCCACTACTGTTGACCAGAGCCCTATTCCCTATATAGTCCACTACTGTTGACCAGGGCCCCAGTCCACTCCTGTAGACCAGGGCCCAGTCCACTACTGTTGACCAGGGGCCCAGTCCACTACTGTTGACCAGGGCCCAGTCCACTACTGTTGACCAGGGCCCAGTCCACTACTGTTGACCAGGTTTCCAGTCCACTACTGTTGACCAGGTTTCCAGTCCACTACTGTAGACCAGGGCCCCCGTCCACTACTGTTGACCAGGGCCCAGTCCACTACTGTTGACCAGGGCCCAGTCCACTACTGTTGACCAAGGCCCAGTCCACTACTGTTGACCAGGGCCCCAGTTCACTACTGTAGACCAGGGCCCCAGTCCACTACTGTAGACCAGGGCCCCTGTCCACTACTGTAGACCAGGGCCCCCGTCCACTACTGTTGACCAGGGCCCAGTCCACTACTGTCGACCAGGGCCCCAGTCC
>NW_027260916.1:7500-30000 GCF_045791955.1 Oncorhynchus clarkii lewisi
AGAGAGCGAGAGAAAGAGCGAGAGAAAGAGAGAGCGAGAGAGAGAGAGAGAGAGAGAGAAAGAGAGAGAGAGAGAGAGAGAAAGAGAGAGCGAGAGAGAGAAGCCAAGCATAGTGCGCCTGACGCAGTGAGATACGGATAGAAGACAGAGAGGCAGAGAACAGAACGGAACGGAAGAGTAGAGAAGAGAGAGCGCTGCATGCGCGAGACAGTGTCGGTGGAACGACAGCTCATCTCGCAGCTGCTGTCTGTCGGATGCCGTGGTTGACACTGCACAGCCTTGAGACGTGATGCTGGATGTTCCCGTGAAGATCCGCAACTGCTACTGCTGCTCTCCTCCTTGAAAGAGAGAGAGAGAGACATATAGAGGAGAGGAAAGAGAACGGGAAGGGAAGAGCGTGTCACAGAAGCGACAGAAGGGGTTTTGGGTGATATCTGAGATGAATCGCTAACCGTACGGTCAGATGTTTAACGGTTTCGCCGTTTTCCACACCAGGTAACTAACAACATGGATTCATGCTGTTATATTCTATTCGCTGTCTGTTCTGTTTCTATACCGTCCTGTCTTCAATAGCGAGGGGGTTGGCGCTGCATGGGTAACTTTGCTTGTCTGTAGGCTACCAAAGCAGGTCATTGCTTGCTGCTGCAGTTCACCACAGCTTTGATGTTTACGGAAGCGCATGTTTTCCCCCTGACTGAGGCAACTCCGTTGATGCTGTACTGTACAGAGCTGGCGAGGGATTGGATTTGTGGACAGGATTGGCTACATGCTTTTCTGTTCATACGTCGTGTAGCCAATAGATTGTAGCCTATACATTCTGTAGGTAATGTGTCTTTAGGCTGCGGTCTGAGAGGGCAGTCCGGGTTTCATTGATTGATAGATCCAATAAAATAGCTAATCAGATTAATTGATTGATCCAACTGCTAAAAAAAATGGCACACATGGAGATCAATGAATTAGATAGATTGTCAGCCTATTGCCTCTATCTACAGGCGGGATAATTCCAGTTTTAACGTATGGAATAATGACGGTTTAGGCTAATGGCTACACTTGGCTTCACGTGGGCTCAAAGGACATTCACTAGGCCATCCTGAAAGTATAGACCACAGAACTGGCTAATGTAGCCAAACTATAGTTGGTGACCTGAGAAAGATGCATGAAAGAAGGCTAAAGTTGATAAAACACGGGGTTTGAAGTTGTCACATATTTCAATGACTGACGTTCCAGACGTGTGTTGTTGTCTGGTTTAGAATGTTGATTTAGACTAGGTGGTGCCTATATGACGTGATACTGGTTTAGAATGTGGACCGGGGACCAGGGGGTGCCTATATGACGTGATAATGGTTGAGAATGTGGACCGGGGACCAGGGGGTGCCTATATGATGTGATACTGGTTTAGAATGTTTAGAATGTGGACCGGGGACCAGGGGGTGCCTATATGATGTGATAATGGTTAAGAATGTTTAGAATGTGGACCCGTGGACCAGGGGGTGCCTTTATGATGTGATAATGGTTGAGAATGTGGACCGGGGACCAGGGGGTGCCTATATGATGTGATAATGGTTGAGAATGTTGAGAATATGGACCGGGGACCAGGGGGTGCCTATTTGATGTGATAATGGTTGAGAATGTTTAGAATGTGGACCGGGGACAGTGAGGTGCCTATATAATGTGAAAATGGTTTAGGATGTGGACCGGGGACAGTGGGGTGCCTATATGATGTGATAATGGTTGAGAATGTTTAGAATGTGGACCCTGGGACCAAGGGGTGCCTTTATGATGTGATAATGGTTGAGAATGTGGACCGGGGACCAGGGGTGCCTATATGACGTGAAAGTGGTTGAGAATGTTTAGAATGTGGACCCTGGGACCAAGGGGTGCCTTTATGATGTGATAATGGTTGAGAATGTGGACTGGGGACCAGGGGGTGCCTATATGACGTGATAATGGTTTAGAATGTTTAGAATGTGGACCGGGGACCAGAGGGTGCCTATATGATGTGATAATGGTTAAGAATGTGGACCGGGGACCAGGGGGTGCCTATTTGATGTGATAATGGTTGAGAATGTTTAGAATGTGGTCCGGGGACCAGGGGGTGCCTATATGACATGATAATGGTTAAGAATGTTTAGAATGTGGACCCGTGGACCAGGGGGTGCATGTCGTATGTGGCCATGCAGCACCCTTTGTCCACCTGAGTGGCTCGTCTTCAGACTGCACAGGATGCACATGCATGCACTGTGGTGGGGTCAGACTCTTAGCTTACATGTTGATCCAGCAGTAGATAGCTCCTACTGCCTCTCTCCCACATAAGGTTGCCTTCTATGCTATAGATTTAAAACGGTTCATTATTTTTTACAGTTTGTTTATTCATGGGAATGTTTTCCTTTGTCAAGGGAACCGTCTTTTCAAGTGGTAAATGTTTACCTTTTCTATGGAACTTCACCAGTTTTCTGTTAAAAGACTTGAAGACTGTCTGTAAAATTTTTTTTTTTATAATGCTACAGTATCATAATGCTACAGTATCATTATCTACAGTATCATTATGCTACGGTATCATAATGCTACAGTATCATAATGCTACAGTATCATAATGCTACAGTATCATTATGCTACAGTATCATAATGCTACAGTGCCATTATGCTACAGTATCATTATCTACAGTATCATTATGCTACAGTATCATAATACTACAGTATCATTATCTACAGTATCATAATATTACAGTATCATTATGCTACAGTATCATTATGCTACAGTATCATAATGCTACAGTATCATTATGCTACAGTATCATAATATTACAGTATCATAATATTACAGTATCATAATATTACAGTATCATATTGCTACAGTATCATAATGCTACAGTATCATTATCTACAGTATCATAATGCTACAGTATCATAATGCTACAGTATCATAATGCTACAGTATCATAATATTACAGTATCATAATATTACAGTATCATAATGCTACAGTATCATTATGCTACAGTATCATAATATTACAGTATCATAATATTACAGTATCATAATGCTACAGTATCATAATGCTACAGTATCATAATGCTACAATATCATTATGCTACAGTATCATAATGCTACAGTATCATAATGCTACAGTATCATAATGCTACAGTATCATAATATTACAGTATCATAATATTACAGTATCATAATGCTACAGTATCATAATGCTACAGTATCATAATCTACAGTATCATAATGCTACAGTATCATAATATTACAGTATCATTATGCTACAGTATCATAATGCTACAGTATCATAATGCTACAGTATCATAATGCTACAGTATCATAATATTACAGTATCATAATATTACAGTATCATAATATTACAGTATCATATTGCTACAGTATCATAATGCTACAGTATCATTATCTACAGTATCATAATGCTACAGTATCATAATGCTACAGTATCATAATGCTACAGTATCATAATATTACAGTATCATAATATTACAGTATCATAATGCTACAGTATCATTATGCTACAGTATCATAATATTACAGTATCATAATATTACAGTATCATAATGCTACAGTATCATAATGCTACAGTATCATAATGCTACAATATCATTATGCTACAGTATCATAATGCTACAGTATCATAATGCTACAGTATCATAATGCTACAGTATCATAATATTACAGTATCATAATGCTACAGTATCATAATGCTACAGTATCATAATCTACAGTATCATAATGCTACAGTATCATAATATTACAGTATCATTATGCTACAGTATCATAATGCTACAGTATCATAATGCTACAGTATCATAATGCTACAGTATCATAATGCTACAGTATCATTATGCTACAGTATCATAATATTACAGTATCATAATATTACAGTATCATAATATTACAGTATCATATTGCTACAGTATCATAATGCTACAGTATCATTATCTACAGTATCATAATGCTACAGTATCATAATGCTACAGTATCATAATGCTACAGTATCATAATATTACAGTATCATAATATTACAGTATCATAATGCTACAGTATCATTATGCTACAGTATCATAATATTACAGTATCATAATATTACAGTATCATAATGCTACAGTATCATAATGCTACAGTATCATAATGCTACAATATCATTATGCTACAGTATCATAATGCTACAGTATCATAATGCTACAGTATCATAATGCTACAGTATCATAATGCTACAGTATCATAATATTACAGTATCATAATATTACAGTATCATAATGCTACAGTATCATAATATTACAGTATCATAATATTACAGTATCATATTGCTACAGTATCATAATGCTACAGTATCATTATCCACAGTATCATAATGCTACAGTATCATAATGCTACAGTATCATAATGCTACAGTATCATAATATTACAGTATCATAATATTACAGTATCATAATGCTACAGTATCATTATGCTACAGTATCATAATATTACAGTATCATAATATTACAGTATCATAATGCTACAGTATCATAATGCTACAGTATCATAATGCTACAATATCATTATGCTACAGTATCATAATGCTACAGTATCATAATTCTACAGTATCATAATGCTACAGTATCATAATGCTACAGTATCATAATGCTACAGTATCATAATGCTACAGTATCATAATATTACAGTATCATAATATTACAGTATCATAATATTACAGTATCATAATGCTACAGTATCATCACTTGGCAGTTGGAACTGTGATGAGGTTTTTAGCAGTCATCAGCCCTGGGCAGCACATGCACCTAAAGCAGGGGTGTCCAACTCATTTCGCCCCCTGGGGGCTTCATTCGGTCTTCGACGAAGTCCGGATGGATTGTGGATTATATTTCCTCGTCTGTGCAGAAAATTGTCCCCCGTCTATCGTTTTTGGAATTGGCGATGCTCCTTGACATTTCTGTGATTTATTCAGGAGGAACATGTAATTCTGACGTGAGACTGTGAGAGGTTGTAGGATTATTAGAGAGCAGGTCTGTTATCATTTCTACACAGTCTGGAACCTGTATAAATGTCGGTCTGTTATCATTTCTACACAGTCAGGAACCTGTATAAATGTCGGTCTGTTATCATTTCTACACAGTCAGGAAACTGTATAAATGTCGGTCTGTTATCATTTCTACACAGTCTGGAACCTGTATAAATTTCCATGACCAAAACACAGAATGAGAAACACCCGCGGGCCGGATTGGACAATATCAATGTCATCTAACTCCCTGGTCAAACACACACACACACACACCGCTCAATGACACTAGGGTGTGTGTGTTTGTTTGTTTGTCTCTCTTTGTGTGTGTGTGTGTTTGTGTCTCTCTCTGTGTGTGTTTGTGTTTCTCTCTGTGTGTGTTTGTGTCTCTCTCTGTGTGTGTTTGTGTCTCTCTCTGTGTGGGTGTTTGTGTCTCTCTCTGTGTGGGTGTTTGTGTCTCTCTCTGTGTGTGTTTGTGTCTCTCTCTCTGTGTGTTTGTGTCTCTCTCTGTGTGTGTTTGTGTCTCTCTCTGTGTGTGTTTGTGTCTCTCTCTGTGTGTGTTTGTGTCTCTCTCTGTGTGTTTGTTTGTGTCTCTCTCTGTGTGTGTTTGTGTCTCTCTGTGTGTGTTTGTGTCTCTCTCTGTGTGTGTTTGTCTCTCTCTCTCTGTGTGTGTTTGTGTCTCTCTCTGTGTGTGTTTGTGTCTCTCTCTGTGTGTGTTTGTGTCTCTCTCTGTGTGTGTTTGTGTCTCTCTGTGTGTGTTTGTGTCTCTCTCTGTGTGTGTTTGTGTCTCTCTCTGTGTGGGTGTTTGTGTCTCTCTCTGTGTGGGTGTTTGTGTCTCTCTCTGTGGGTGTTTGTGTCTCTCTCTGTGTGTGTTTGTGTCTCTCTCTGTGTGTGTTTGTGTCTCTCTCTGTGTGTGTTTGTGTCTCTCTCTGTGTGTGTTTGTGTCTCTCTCTGTGTGTGTTTGTGTCTCTCTCTGTGTGTGTTTGTGTCTCTCTCTGTGTGTGTTTGTGTCTCTCTCTCTGTGTGTTTGTGTCTCTCTCTGTGTGTGTTTGTGTCTCTCTCTGTGTGTGTTTGTGTCTCTCTCTGTGTGTGTTTGTGTCTCTCTCTGTGTGTTTGTTTGTGTCTCTCTCTGTGTGTGTTTGTGTCTCTCTGTGTGTGTTTGTGTCTCTCTCTGTGTGTGTTTGTGTCTCTCTCTGTGTGTGTGTTTGTGTCTCTCTCTGTGTGGGTGTTTGTGTCTCTCTCTGTGTGTGTTTGTGTCTCTCTCTGTGTGTGTTTGTGTCTCTCTCTGTGTGTGTTTGTGTCTCTCTCTGTGTGTGTTTGTGTCTCTCTCTGTGTGTGTTTGTGTCTCTCTCTGTGTGTGTTTGTGTCTCTCTCTGTGTGTGTTTGTGTCTCTCTCTGTGTGTGTTTGTGTCTCTCTCTGTGTGGGTGTTTGTGTCTCTCTCTGTGTGGGTGTTTGTGTCTCTCTCTGTGTGTGTTTGTGTCTCTCTCTGTGTGTGTTTGTGTCTTTCTCTGTGTGTGTTTGTGTCTCTCTCTGTGTGTGTTTGTGTCTCTCTCTGTGTGTGTTTGTGTCTCTCTGTGTGTGTTTGTGTCTCTCTCTGTGTGGGTGTTTGTGTCTCTCTCTGTGTGGGTGTTTGTGTCTCTCTCTCTGTGTCTGTTTGTGTCTCTCTCTGTGTGTGTCTCTCTCTGTGTCTGTGTTTTAATGTGTTGTTATACAGGCAGTTAATCTAGAGGGTTGTGCTGTAGCAACAGTCTGAGGTAACGGATGTTGTAACTAGCATTGAGTCCCACGAGGCGTGGTCTACTAACTGAGTGTGTGTGTCCATGGTGTACTAAGTGTGTGTGTGTGTGTTTGTGTGTGTGTGTGTCCATGGTCTACTAACTGAGTGTGTATGTGTGTGTGTGTGTGTGTGTGTGTGTGTGTGTGTCCATGGTCTATTAACTGTGTGTGTGTGTGTGTGTGTGTGTGTCCATGATCTACTGAGTGCGTGTGTGTTTGTGTGTGTGTGTGTGTATCCATGGTCTACGAACTGAGTGTGTGTGTGTGTGTGTGTGTGTGTGTGTGTGTGTGTGTGTGTGTGTGTATGTGTCCATGGTCTAACAGAGGTTTTCCGCTGAGTAACTCTAACATTGGCTGCGCACCAAAATGCCCTGCTCTGCCTCCACATCTCTACACCAGTAATGAATGCCCTGCTCTGCCTCCACATCTCTACACCAGTAATGAATGCCCTGCTCTGCCTCCACATCTCTACACCAGTAATGAACGCCCTGCTCTGCCTCCACATCTCTACACCAGTAATGAATGCCCTGCTCTGCCTCCACATCTCTACACCAGTAATGAACGCCCTGCTCTGCCTCCACATCTCTACACCAGTAATGAACGCCCTGCTCCTCCACATCTCTACACCAGTAATGAACGCCCTGCTCTGCCTCCACATCTCTACACCAGTAATGAACGCCCTGCTCTGCCTCCACATCTCTACACCAGTTATGAACGCCCTGCTCTGCCTCCACATCTCTACACCAGTAATGAATGCCCTGCTCTGCCTCCACATCTCTACACCAGTAATGAATGCCCTGCTCTGCCTCCACATCTCTACACCAGTAATGAACGCCCTGCTCTGCCTCCACATCTCTACACCAGTAATGAACGCCCTGCTCTGCCTCCACATCTCTACACCAGTAATGAACGGGATGCATGTCATGTAACCGGTGTTACATTACACTAACTGGTGTTATTACACTAACTGGTGTTATTACACTAACCGGTGTTATTACACTAACTGGTGTCATTACACTAACTGGTGTTATTACACTAACTGATGTTATTACACTAACTGGTGTTATTACACTAACCAGTGTTATTACACTAACTGGTGTTATTACACTAACTGGTGGTATTACACTAACTGGTGTTATTACACTAACTGGTGTTATTACACTAACTGGTGTTATTACACTAACTGGTGTTATTACACTATTACACTAACTGGTGTTATTACACTAACTGGTGTTACAAGCCCTTCTCCAGTTCAATATGGTTCATGCTCATTCTGAGAGGTAATTATCACATTGATTCCACACACACACACACACTGTATCTAAAGCCTTTCCAGCAGGCAACACACTGAGTTTCAAGCCTCCAAAGCCTCACAAGAGAGTATTCCCTGCAGGCCGTTAGTTAGCGGCGTTGCGAGATTGCTTGTGAATGTGTGTGTGTGATTGCTGTGCACTGGCTTGTAGTATTAAAGAAGGTATTGCTTGTATAAACAAGATGAGGGGAGAGAGGAGAGTGAGAAGAGAAGAGAAAAAGGAGGTCCTCTCTCCCTCCCTCTGTTTTTCTCTTTCTGTCTCTCTGCAATGCTGAACAGAGAGGGTGTAGAGTAGCAACAAGATGTCTTTCTATCTCTCTGCAATGCTGAACAGAGAGGGTGTAGAGTAGCAACAAGAGGTCTTTCTATCTCTCTGCAATGCTGAACAGAGAGGGTGTAGAGTAGCAACAAGAGGTCTTTCTATCTCTCTGCAATGCTGAACAGAGAGGGTGTAGAGTAGCAACAAGATGTCTTTCTATCTCTCTGCAATGCTGAACAGAGAGGGTGTAGAGTAGCAACAAGAGGTCTTTCTATCTCTCTGCAATGCTCAACAGAGAGGGTGTAGAGTAGCAACAAGAGGTCTTTCTATCGCTCTGCAATGCTGAACAGAGAGGGTGTAGAGTAGCAACAAGAGGTCTTTCTATCGCTCTGCAATGCTCAACAGAGAGGGTGTAGAGTAGCAACAAGAGGTCTTTCTATCTCTCTGCAATGCTGAACAGAGAGGGTGTAGTAGAGTAGCAACAAGAGGTCTTTCTATCTCTCTGCAATGCTGAACAGAGAGGGTATAGAGTAGCAACAAGAGGTCTTTCTATCGCTCTGCAATGCTCAACAGAGAGGGTGTAGAGTAGCAACAAGAGGTCTTTCTATCTCTCTGCAATGCTGAACAGAGAGGGTGTAGAGTAGCAACAAGAGGTCTTTCTATCTCTCTGCAATGCTGAACAGAGAGGGTGTAGAGTAGCAACAAGAGGTCTTTCTATCTCTCTGCAATGCTGAACAGAGAGGGTGTAGAGTAGCAACAAGAGGTCTTTCTATCTCTCTGCAATGCTGAACAGAGAGGGTGTAGTAGAGTAGCAACAAGAGGTCTTTCTATCTCTCTGCAATGCTGAACAGAGAGGGTATAGAGTAGCAACAAGAGGTCTTTCTATCGCTCTGCAATGCTCAACAGAGAGGGTGTAGAGTAGCAACAAGAGGTCTTTCTATCTCTCTGCAATGCTGAACAGAGAGGGTGTAGAGTAGCAACAAGAGGTCTTTCTATCTCTCTGCAATGCTGAACAGAGAGGGTGTAGAGTAGCATCAAGAGGTCTTTCTATCGCTCTGCAATGCTGAACAGAGAGGGTGTAGAGTAGCATCAAGATGTCTTTCTATCGCTCTGCAATGCTGAACAGAGAGGGTGTAGAGTAGCAACAAGAGGTCTTTCTATCTCTCTGCAATGCTGAACAGAGAGGGTGTAGAGTAGCAACAAGAGGTCTTTCTATCGCTCTGCAATGCTCAACAGAGAGGGTGTAGAGTAGCAACAAGAGGTCTTTCTATCGCTCTGCAATGCTGAACAGAGAGGGTGTAGAGTAGCATCAAGATGTCTTTCTATCGCTCTGCAATGCTGAACAGAGAGGGTGTAGAGTAGCAACAAGATGTCTTTCTATCTCTCTGCAATGCTGAACAGAGAGGGTGTAGAGTAGCATCAAGATGTCTTTCTATCTCTCTGCAATGCTGAACAGAGAGGGTGTAGAGTAGCATCAAGATGTCTTTCTATCGCTCTGCAATGCTGAACAGAGAGGGTGTAGAGTAGCATCAAGAGGTCTTTCTATCTCTCTGCAATGCTGAACAGAGAGGGTGTAGAGTAGCAACAAGATGTCTTTCTATCTCTCTGCAATGCTGAACAGAGAGGGTGTAGAGTAGCAACAAGATGTCTTTCTATCTCTCTGCAATGCTGAACAGAGAGGGTGTAGAGTAGCAACAAACACTTTGGGGTGGCAGGGTAGCCGAGTGGTTAGAGTGTTGGGCTTGTAACCGAAAGGTTGCAAGTTCAAATCCCCGAGCTGACAAGGTACACATCTATTGTTCTGCCCCTGAACAAGGCAGTTAACTAGGCCGTCATTGAAAATAAAAATTTGTTCTTAACTAAAATAAACATTTAGAAATTGACTTCAGAATCCAACTTTCCAATAAATATTGATTTTTGATAGTTACGTTTCGGCATGATTGGTTAAGGTTTGAGAAAGACTTAAAAAAACTTAAAACCTAGTACCTAGCACTGGGATTGAAACCTAGTACCTAGCACTGGGATTGAAACCTAGTACCTAGCACTGGGATTGAAACCTAGTACCTAGCACTGGGATTGAAACCTAGTACCTAGCACTGGGATTGAAACCTAGTACCTAGCACTGGGATTGAAACCTAGTACCTAGCACTGGGATTGAAACCTAGTACCTAGCACTGGGATTGAAACCTAGTACCTAGCACTGGGATTGAAACCTAGTACCTAGCACTGGGATTGAAACCTAGTACCTAGCACTGGGATTGGAACCTAGTACCTAGCACTGGGATTGAAACCTAGTACCTAGCACTGGGATTGGAACCTAGTACCTAGCACCGGGATTGGAACCTAGTACCTAGCACTGGGATTGAAACCTAGTACCTATCACTGGGATTGAAACCTAGTACCTAGCACTGGGATTAAAACCTAGTACCTAGCACTGGGATTGAAACCTAGTACCTAGCACTGGGATTGAAACCTAGTACCTAGCACTGGGATTGAAACCTAGTACCTAGCACTGGGATTGAAACCTAGTACCTAGCACTGGGATTGAAACCTAGTACCTAGCACTGGGATTGAAACCTAGTACCTAGCACTGGGATTGAAACCTAGTACCTAGCACTGGGATTGAAACCTAGTACCTAGCACTGGGATTGGAACCTAGTACCTAGCACCGGGATTGGAACCTAGTACCTAGCACTGGGATTTAAACCTAGTACCTAGCACTGGGATTGAAACCTCCACCCTCAGGCCCATCCCTCATCCCCGTCCACAACATCCTGCCAACCCCAAGCCTACTTGATGGTCCTAAGACTCCAAATCAAATCACATGTTTTTTGTCACATGCTTCGTAAACAATCGGTGTAGACTAACAGTGGGATGCTTACTGACGGCTGATTGGCCCTTCCCAACAAAAACATGCTTACTGGCGGCTGATTGGCCCTTCCCAACAAAAACATAACAACATAAGGAATAAATACACAGTCAGTGTGATGTGCCGGGGTACGAGGTCATGGGGTAACTATGTACATATAGGTAGAAATAAAGTAACTAGGCAACAGGATAGATGATAGACAGTAGCAGCAGTGTATGTGATGAGTCAACAGGATAGATGATAGACAGTAGCAGTATGTGATGAGTCAACAGGATAGATGATAGACAGTAACAGCAGTGCATGTGATGTGTCAACAAGATAGATGATAGACAGTAACAGCAGTCTATGTGATGTGTCAACAGGATAGATGATAGACAGTAACAGCAGTGTATGTGATGTGTCAACAGGATAGATGATAGACAGTAGCAGCAGTGTATGTGATGTGCCGGGATACAAGGTAATGGGGTAACTAGGCAACAGGATAGATAATAGACAGTAACAGCAGTGTATGTGATGTGCCGGGATACGAGGTAATGGGGTAACTAGGCAACAGGATAGATGATAGACAGTAGCAGCAGTGTATGTGATGTGCCGGGATAAGAGGTAATGGGGTAACTAGGCAACAGGATAGATGATAGACAGTAACAGCAGTGTATGTGATGTGCCGGGATACGAGGTAATGGGGTAACTAGGCAACAGGATAGATGATAGACAGTAGCAGCAGTGTATATAGGTAGGGGTAACTAGGCAACAGGATAGATGATAGACAGTAGCAGCAGTGTATATAGGTAGGGATAACTAGGCAACAGGATAGATGATAGACAGTAGCAGCAGTGTATATAGGTAGGGGTAACTAGGCAACAGGATAGATGATAGACAGTAGCAGCAGTGTATATAGGTAGGGGTAACTAGGCAACAGGATAGATGATAGACAGTAGCAGCAGTGTATATAGGTAGGGGTAACTAGGCAACAGGATAGATAATAGACAGTAACAGCAGTGTATATAGGTAGGGGTAACTAGGCAACAGGATAGATGATAGACAGTAGCAGCAGTGTGAATAGGTAGGGGTAACTAGGCAACAGGATAGATGATAGACAGTAGCAGCAGTGTGAATAGGTAGGGGTAACTAGGCAACAGGATAGATAATAGACAGTAGCAGCAGTGTGAATAGGTAGGGGTAACTAGGCAACAGGATAGATGATAGACAGTAGCAGCAGTGTATGTGATGTGCCGGGATACGAGGTAATGGGGTAACTAGGCAACAGGATAGATGATAGACAGTAGCAGCAGTGTATATAGGTAGGGGTAACTAGGCAACAGGATAGATGATAGACAGTAGCAGCAGTGTATATAGGTAGGGGTAACTAGGCAACAGGATAGATGATAGACAGTAGCAGCAGTGTATATAGGTAGGGGTAACTAGGCAACAGGATAGATGATAGACAGTAGCAGCAGTGTATATAGGTAGGGGTAACTAGGCAACAGGATAGATGATAGACAGTAGCAGCAGTGTATATAGGTAGGGGTAACTAGGCAACAGGATAGATGATAGACAGTAGCAGCAGTGTATATAAGTAGGGGTAACTAGGCAACAGGATAGATGATAGACAGTAGCAGCAGTGTATATAGGTAGGGGTAACTAGGCAACAGGATAGATGATAGACAGTAGCAGCAGTGTATATAGGTAGGGGTAACTAGGCAACAGGATAGATGATAGACAGTAGCAGCAGTCTTTGTGATGTGGGAAAAAAGTTAGTACAAAAAGGGTCAGTGCAGATTGTCCTGGTTGCTATTGGTTACCTATTTAACTAACTATTTAGCAGTCCTATGGCTTGGGGGTAGAAGCCATTTGGCTTTCAAGAGGTGCCCCACCTGCCAGGGAACCAAGGCCCTCTGCTAGGGCACCAAGTCCTTCTGACAGGGAACCAAGGCCCTCTGACAGGGAACCAAGGCCCTCTGACAGGGAACCAAGGCCCTCTGCTAGGGCACCAAGGCCCTCTGACAGGGAACCAAGGCCCTCTGACAGGGAACCAAGGCCCTCTGCTAGGGCACCAAGGCCCTCTGACAGGGCACCAAGGCCCTCTGCTAGGGCACCAAGGCCCTCTGCTAGGGCACCAAGATGCAAGGGCACCAATGCCCTCTGCTAGGGCACCAAGGCCATCTGCTAGGGAACCAAGGCCATATGCAGAGTGAAGGACCGCAAAGTGAAGGAAAAGCAGCCAACAAGTGCTCAGCATATGTAGGAACTAAGTCAAGACAGTTGGAAAAGCATTCCAGGTGAAGCTGGTTGAGAGAATGCCAAGAGTGTGCAAAGCTGTCATCAAGGCAAAGGGTGGCTACTTTGAAGAATCTCAAGTATATTTTGACCGATTTAATTGTCACGTTCCGACCTTTATTTCCTTTGTTTTGTATGTATTTAGTATGGTCAGGGTGTGAGTTGGGGTGGTCAGGGTGTGAGTTGGGGTGGTCAGGGTGTGAGTTGGGGTGGTCAGGGTGTGAGTTGGGGTGGTCAGGGTGTGAGTTGGGGTGGTCAGGGCGTGAGTTGGGGTGGTCAGGGCGTGAGTTGGGGTGGTCAGGGCGTGAGTTGGGGTGGTCAGGGCGTGAGTTGGGGTGGTCAGGGCGTGAGTTGGGGTGGTCAGGGCGTGAGTTGGGGTGGTCAGGGCGTGAGTTGGGGTGGTCAGGGCGTGAGTTGGGGTGGTCAGGGCGTGAGTTGGGGTGGTCAGGGCGTGAGTTGGGGTGGTCAGGGCGTGAGTTGGGGTGGTCAGGGCGTGAGTTGGGGTGGTCAGGGCGTGAGTTGGGGTGGTCAGGGCGTGAGTTGGGGTGGTCAGGGCGTGAGTTGGGGTGGTCAGGGCGTGAGTTGGGGTGGTCAGGGCGTGAGTTGGGGTGGTCAGGGCGTGAGTTGGGGTGGTCAGGGCGTGAGTTGGGTTGGTCAGGGCGTGAGTTGGGGTGGTCAGGGCGTGAGTTGGGGTGGTCAGGGCGTGAGTTGGGGTGGTCAGGGCGTGAGTTGGGGTGGTCAGGGCGTGAGTTGGGGTGGTCAGGGCCTGAGTTGGGTTGGTCAGGGCGTGAGTTGGGTTGGTCAGGGCGTGAGTTGGGGTGGTCAGGGCGTGAGTTGGGGTGGTCAGGGCGTGAGTTGGGGTGGTCAGGGTGTGAGTTGGGGTGGTCAGGGCGTGAGTTGGGGTGGTCAGGGTGTGAGTTGGGGTGGTCAGGGCGTGAGTTGGGGTGGTCAGGGCGTGAGTTGGGGTGGTCAGGGCGTGAGTTGGGGTGGTCAGGGTGTGAGTTGGGGTGGTCAGGGTGTGAGTTGGGGTGGTCAGGGCGTGAGTTGGGGTGGTCAGGGCGTGAGTTGGGGTGGTCAGGGCCTGAGTTGGGTTGGTCAGGGCGTGAGTTGGGTTGGTCAGGGCGTGAGTTGGGGTGGTCAGGGCGTGAGTTGGGGTGGTCAGGGCGTGAGTTGGGGTGGTCAGGGCGTGAGTTGGGGTGGTCAGGGCGTGAGTTGGGGTGGTCAGGGTGTGAGTTGGGGTGGTCAGGGCGTGAGTTGGGGTGGTCAGGGCGTGAGTTGGGGTGGTCAGGGCGTGAGTTGGGGTGATCAGGGCGTGAGTTGGGGTGGTCAGGGAGCGTGAGTTGGGGTGGTCAGGGCGTGAGTTGGGGTGGGCAGGGCGTGAGTTGGGGTGGTCAGGGCGTGAGTTGGGGTGGTCAGGGCGTGAGTTGGGTTGGTCAGGGCGTGAGTTGGGGTGGTCAGGGCGTGAGTTGGGGTGGTCAGGGCGTGAGTTGGGGTGGTCAGGGCGTGAGTTGGGGTGGTCAGGGCGTGAGTTGGGGTGGTCAGGGCGTGAGTTGGGGTGGTCAGGGCGTGAGTTGGGGTGGTCAGGGCGTGAGTTGGGGTGGTCAGGGCGTGAGTTGGGGTGGTCAGGGCGTGAGTTGGGGTGGTCAGGGCGTGAGTTGGGGTGGTCAGGGCGTGAGTTGGGGTGGTCAGGGCGTGAGTTGGGGTGGTCAGGGCGTGAGTTGGGGTGGTCAGGGTGTGAGTTGGGGTTGTCAGGGCGTGAGTTGGGGTGGTCAGGGCGTGAGTTGGGGTGGTCAGGGCGTGAGTTGGGGTGGTCAGGGCGTGAGTTGGGGTGGTCAGGGCGTGAGTTGGGTTGGTCAGGGCGTGAGTTGGGGTGGTCAGGGCGTGAGTTGGGGTGGTCAGGGTGTGAGTTGGGGTGGTCAGGGTGTGAGTTGGGGTGGTCAGGGTGTGAGTTGGGGTGGTCAGGGCGTGAGTTGGGGTGGTCAGGGCGTGAGTTGGGGTGGTCAGGGTGTGAGTTGGGGTGGTCAGGGTGTGAGTTGGGGTGGTCAGGGTGTGAGTTGGGGTGGTCAGGGCGTGAGTTGGGTGGGCAGTCTATGTTTGTTTTTCTATGATTTGGGGATTTGTATGTTTCGGGCCTAGTATGGTTCTCAATCAGAGAGGCAGGTGTCATTAGTTGTCTCTGATTGAGAATCATACTTAGGTAGCCTGGGTTTCACTGTTTGTTTGTTGGCTGATTGTCTATGTTAGCTGCTTGTGTTCAGCACAGGTCTCATTATAGCTTCACGGTCGTTATGCGTTTATTGTTTTTGTATAGTTTGTATTCGGTGTTCAGTGTTTTCTTTAATTATTAAAATCATCATGAACAACATCCCACGCTGCATCTTGGTCCGCTCCTGACGACGATCGGGACATGAACACTTTGTTTCTGGTTACTACATGATCCCATGTGTGTTATTTCACAGTTGTGATGTTTTCACTGTTATTCTACAATGTAGAACATATTAACACATAAAGAAAACCCCTTGAATGAGTAGGTGTGGACTGGTACTTCATGTAATTAAAAGTCTCATTAAAGTTTGGCTCCGTTTTCAGGCGCCTCCCTCATGTCATCATCGTCTGGACATGACAGGCTGTAGCCAATAGGCTATCACCTTCACTTTGACATGACAGGCTGTAGCCAATAGGCTATCACCTACACTTTGACATGACAGGCTGTAACCAATAGGCTATCACCTTCACATTGACATGACAGGCTGTAGCCAATAGGCTATCACCTTCACATTGACATGACAGGCTGTAGCCAATAGGCTATCACCTTCACTTTGACATGACAGGCTGTAGCCAATAGGCTATCACCTTCACATTGACATGACAGGCTGTAGCCAATAGGCTACCTTGGTGCCTTGGTGCCCTAGCAGAGGGCCTTGGTGCCCTAGCAGAGGGCCTTGGTGCCCTAGCAGAGGGCCTTGGTGCCCTAGCAGAAGGCCTTGGTGCCCTAGCAGAGGGCCTTGGTGCCCTAGCAGAGGGCCTTGGTGCCCTAGCAGAGGGCCTTGGTGCCCTAGCAGAGGGCCTTAGTGCCCTAGCAGAAGGCATTGGTGCCCTAGCAGAGGGCCTTGGTGCCCTAGCAGAGGGCCTTGGTGCCCTAGCAGAGGGCCTTGGTGCCCTAGCAGAGGGCCTTGGTGCCCTAGCAGAAGGCCTTGGTGCCCTAGCAGAGGGCCTTGGTGCCCTAGCAGAGGGCCTTGGTGCCCTAGCAGAGGGCCTTGGTGCCCTAGCAGAGGGCCTTAGTGCCCTAGCAGAAGGCATTGGTGCCCTAGCAGACGGCCTTGGTGCCCTAGCAGAGGGCCTTGGTGCCCTAGCACCAAAGTTAGGGTTAGGGTCTTTCTGTGTCTCTCTCTCTCCCCCTCTGTATCTATATCTGTATATATCTCTCTGTGTCTCTATCTCTCTATGTCTCTCTCTCTGTCTCTCTCTGTCTCTCTCTCTGTGTCTCTCTCTGTCTCTCTCTCTGTGTCTCTGTGTCTCTCTCTGTGTCTCTGTGTCTCTCTCTGTCTCTCTCTGTGTCTCTCTCTCTGTGTCTCTCTCTCTCTCTGTGTGTCTCTGTCTCTCTCTCTGTCTCTGTCTCTCTGTGTCTCCTCTCTGTATCTCTGTCACTCTCTCTCTGTGTCTCTCTCTCTGTGTCTCTTATCCTCCTTCCGCCTTCCCACCTCTCCCTCTTTCACGTTCTCCCCTCTTTCTCTCTTTCCCTTTCTCCTCTCTCTCTCTGGCTCTGTCTCTCTCTCTCTCTCTGGCTCTCTCTCTCTCTCTCTCTCTCTGGCTCTCTCTCTCTCTCTCTCTCTCTCGTAGTGGTGTGTGTACATTGAGTCAGCTACTTTGTATGCCAGCTGCCTGTACTTCACTCCCTGGAGCTGGGAGGAGGAGAGATAGATCGTGATAGAGAGACAGACATACAGCGGGTGAGAGAAGGGAGGGTTCCCCTCTGTGAATTCTGTTATTTTGCAATAGAGAGCCAGCCTGTACATCCTAAATGTCCCCTGTCAGATGGACAAAAATAGGGATGGAGATATAGAGAGAGAGAGACAGAGGGAGAAAGAGGTGGAGAGAGACAGAGGGAGAAAGAGGTGGAGAGAGACAGAGGGAGAAAGAGATGGAGAGAGACAGAGGGAGAAAGAGGTGGAGAGAGACAGAGGGAGAAAGAGGTGGAGCGAGACAGAGGGAGAAAGAGATGGAGAGAGACAGAGGGAGAAAGGGGTGGAGAGAGACAGAGGGAGAAAGAGGTGGAGAGAGACAGAGGGAGAAAGAGATGGAGAGAGACAGAGGGAGAAAGAGGTGGAGAGAGACAGAGGGAGAAAGAGGTGGAGAGAGACAGAGGGAGAAAGGGGTGGAGAGAGACAGAGGGAGAAAGAGGTGGAGAGAGACAGAGAGAGACAGAGTGAGAAAGAGATGGAGAGAGACAGAGGGAGACAGAGGGAGAAAGAGATGGAGAGACAGAGAGAGACAGGGAGAAAGAGATGGAGAGAGACAGAGAGAGACAGAGATGGAGAGAGACAGAGAGAGACAGAGGGAGAAATAGATGGAGAGAGAGAGGGAGAAAGAGGGAGAAAGAGATGGAGAGACAGAGGGAGAAAGAGATGGAGAGAGACAGAGAGAGACAGAGGGAGAAAGAGATGGAGAGAGACAGAGAGAGACAGAGAGAGAAAGAGATGGAGAGAGACAGAGGGAGACAGAGGGAGTGAGATCGAGGGAGAGAGAGAAAGAGGGACGGAGAGAGAGAAAGAGGGAGGTAGATCGAAGGAGAGACAGAAGGAGGGAGAGACAGAGGGAGAAAGATGTCCCGTGGGGCTCAGTTGGTAGAGCAGGGAGCAACACCAGGGTTGTTGGTTTGATTCCCACGAGGGACCAGAACAAGAACGTACAGAAATGTATCTACTCACTACTACAAGTCCCTCTGGGTAACAGTGTCTGCTACATTACTCACATGTCAAGTGATAGAGAGGTGGAGGGTTAGGTGAAGTGGTGGATGGAGAGGTGGAGGTTTAGGTGAAGTGGTGGATGGATGAGAGAGAAAGACACTCAGCAGTAGCTTCTGTCCAGAGGTGTGTGTGTGTGTGTGTGTGTGTGTGTGTGTGTGTGTGTGTGTGTGTGTGTGTGTGTGTGTGTGTGTGTGTGTGTGTGTGTGTGTGTGTGTGTGTGTGTGTGTGTGTGTGTGTGTGTGTGTGTGTGTGTGTGTGTGTGTGTGTGTGTGTGTGTGTGTGTGTGTGATTGATTGATGAGGGAGCTCCGTTTCCTCCTGAACATCCGAACCTCACTAAGGTGATAATCAGTGGAGAGAGAGAGACCATCTTTCTGTGATTGTAGAATAATATCCAGCAGCCGGATCTCTAGACCTTGGCTGTCTCTCCTTCTCACTCCGTTCTCTTTGATCACGTCATCTTATCCCTCCTCTCTGATCACTCTCTTTATAGTTTAGTCGTCATTAGATCTGTTTCCCAAAAGCCTTAACATATCCAACACATCCAAATAAGGGTACAGTTGTCTAGACGACAGGAGTGAACACAACAGAACAGAATGATACCGTTCTGTACATGACAGGAGTGTGTGAACACAACAGAACAGAAGGGTATTTTACTGTCTCTATTTGTGGATGTGGATGATCGCACCACCACACACAGCCTCTGGTCTACGGTTTCGTTCCAGATGTCCACCCGTGACCTCACTATCACATCATACGGCTGAAGTTCCTCAGAGTCACGATGTCACAATCACTCATTGACTGTTGACATTCTACTGGGCTAGTTCTAGCTATGATGTAACAATCACTCATTGACTGTTGACATTCTACTGGGCTAGTTCTAGAGCTATGATGTCACAATCACTCATTGACTGTTGACATTCTGCTGGGCTAGTTCTAGAGCTATGATGTCACAATCACTCATTGACTGTTGACATTCTGCTGGGCTAGTTCTAGAGCTATGATGTCACAAACAGGTCGTTGATTCTCTGTGATGTCATAATGGATCATATAGCCGTAGCCTGGCTAGCTGACTGACTGACTGACTCTAGGAGTAGAAGTGTCCATTGTGTGTTCGTTTGTTCTTCCGCCTGTCCTTCTGTCCTCTTTTCTGGAAAGCTTGGAGGGAGATTGTCCTGAATGGCTTCCCGTTCCCTCTAAAGTATAGTGAATAAGGTGTCATCTGGGACACTGTTTGACATGAAAGGCCCTGTGTTCCCATGCTCTCTGGGACGATCGCTCTGAGGAGCTTCTCTCTCGTTTTCTCTCAGAATAGGGTCAGGCCTCCGTTTCATCTCAGAATAGGGTCAGGCCTCCGTTTCATCTCAGAAGGGGGTCAGGCCTCCGTTTCATCTCAGAAGAGGGTTAGGCCTCTGTTTCATCTCAGAAGAGGGTTAGGCCTCCGTTTCATCTCAGAAGGGGGTTAGGCCTCTGTTTCATCTCAGAAGAGGGTTAGGCCTCCGTTTCATCTCAAAAGAGGGTTAGGCCTCAGTTTCATCTCAGAAGGGGGTTAGGCCTCTGTTTCACCCTCAGAAGAGGGTCATCTGAATGTTAGGCCACCGTTTCACAGCTGTGGACAGACATGCAACCGATTCATGCAGCGGTTTGGTGTCTTCAGTTCTGTATCTGATGAGTTCTGTATCTACTGGCTGTTTTCATCTCTCAGTTATCTCTCAACACTGACTGTCTGTTGACTCGGTCTGTTAACTCTCAACACTGACTGTCTGTTGACTCGGTCTGTTAACTCTCAACACTGACTGTCTGTTGACTGTGTTAGTTCATCTCTCAACACTGACTGTCTGTTGACTGTCAGTTCATCTCTCAGTTAATCTCTCAACACTGACTGACTGTTGACTGTCAGTTCATCTCTCAACACTGACTGTGTGTTGACTCGGTCTGTTATCTCTCAACACTGACTGTCTGTTGACTGTTAGTTCATCTCTCAACACTGACTGTCTGTTGACTGTGTTAGTTCATCTCTCAACACTGACTGTCTGTTGACTGTCAGTTCATTTCTCAACACTGACTGTCTGTTGACTGTGTTAGTTAATCTCTCAACACTGACTGTCTGTTGACTGTGTTAGTTCATCTCTCAACACTGACTGTCTGTTGACTGTGTCAGTTCATCTCTCAACACTGACTGACTGTTGACTGTCAGTTCATCTCTCAACACTGACTGACTGTTGACTGTGTCAGTTCATCTCTCAACACTGACTGTCTGTTGACTGTCAGTTCATCTCTCAACACTGACTGTCTGTTGACTGTGTTAGTTCATCTCTCAACACTGACTGTCTGTTGACTGTGTTAGTTCATCTCTCAACACTGACTGTCTGTTGACTGTCAGTTCATCTCTCAACACTGACTGTCTGTTGACTCGGTCTGTTAACTCTCAACACTGACTGTCTGTTGACTGTGTTAGTTCATCTCTCAACACTGACTGTCTGTTGACTGTCAGTTCATCTCTCAACACTGACTGTCTGTTGACTCGGTCTGTTAACTCTCAACACTGACTGTCTGTTGACTGTGTTAGTTCATCTCTCAACACTGACTGTCTGTTGACTGTCAGTTCATCTCTCAGTTAATCTCTCAACACTGACTGACTGTTGACTGTCAGTTCATCTCTCAACACTGACTGTGTGTTGACTCGGTCTGTTATCTCTCAACACTGACTGTCTGTTGACTGTTAGTTCATCTCTCAACACTGACTGTCTGTTGACTGTGTTAGTTCATCTCTCAACACTGACTGTCTGTTGACTGTCAGTTCATTTCTCAACACTGACTGTCTGTTGACTGTGTTAGTTAATCTCTCAACACTGACTGTCTGTTGACTGTGTTAGTTCATCTCTCAACACTGACTGTCTGTTGACTGTGTCAGTTCATCTCTCAACACTGACTGACTGTTGACTGTCAGTTCATCTCTCAACACTGACTGACTGTTGACTGTGTTAGTTCATCTCTCAACACTGACTGTCTGTTGACTGTGTCAGTTAATCTCTCAACACTGACTGACTGTTGACTGTCAGTTCATCTCTCAACACTGACTGACAGTTGACTGTGTTAGTTCATCTCTCAACACTGACTGTCTGTTGACTGTGTCAGTTAATCTCTCAACACTGACTGACTGTTGACTGTCAGTTCATCTCTCAACACTGACTGACTGTTGACTGTGTCAGTTAATCTCTCAACACTGACTGACTGTTGACTGTCAGTTCATCTCTCAACACTGACTGTCTGTTGACTGTGTTAGTTCATCTCTCAACACTGACTGACTGTTGACTGTGTTCGTTCATCTCTCAACACTGACTGACTGTTGACTGTGTTCGTTCATCTCTCAACACTGAGTGCCAGACTATACAACCACTATGACTTAACCAGTGTGTGTGTGTGTATTTGTTTCTGTTTCTATGTCTCTCTCTCTGTGTGTGTGTGTGTGTGTGTGTGTGTGTGTGTGTGTGTGTGTGTGTGTGTGTGTGTGTGTGTGCGGATCGTGGCTGAATGAGTCTCTTCTCCTCATATAATCCTTTAATTTCCCTGAGCTATTCACAGCTATTAAACACACACACACACACACACACACACACACACACACACACACACACACACACACACACACACACACACACACACACACACACACACACACACACACACACACACTGTATCTAAAGCCTTTCCAGCAGGCCACACTAAAGCATTAGAATCTATTAGAGCACAGACAGCACTGCCAATGTTACTGATGCTACTGAGTACTGTACCAGCCAAGGTAATGCTACTGAGTACTGTACCAGCCCAGGTAATACTACTGAGTACTGTACCAGCCCAGTTAATGATACTGAGTACTGTACCAGTCTAGTTAATGCTACTGAGTACTGTACCAGCCAAGGTAATGCTACTGAGTACTGTTCCAGCCCAGGTAATGATACTGAGTACTGTACCAGTCTAGTTAATGCTACTGAGTACTGTACCAGCCCAGTTAATGATACTGAGTACTG